>NC_059111.1:75615151-75887651 GCF_020740685.1 Jaculus jaculus
TTGTTTCTATTTTATTAATTTCTGCCCTAATCTTTATTATTTCTTCCTGTCTACTGATTTTGGGTTTGCCTTGTTCTTCTCTTTCCAATGCTTTAAGGTGAAGTATTAGGTTGTTTACTTGTGACCTTTCTAGTTTCTTTTTCTTTTTTTTTTAATTTTTTTGTTCATTTTTTATTTATTTGAGAGCAACAGACATAGAGAGAAAGACAGATAAAGGGAGAGAGAGAGAATGGGTGCGCCAGGGCTTCCATCCACTGCAAATGAACTCTAGACGCGTGCGACCCCTTGTGCATCTGGCTAATGTGGGACCTGGGGAACTGAGCCTCGAACCGGGGTCCTTAGGCTTCGCAGGCAAGCACTTAACCGCTAAGCCATCTCTCCAGCCCTCTAGTTTCTTAATATAGGCACTTAAGGCTAAAAGTTTACCTCTTAGAACTGCCTTCATTGTGTCCCAGAGATTTTGGTATGTTGTGTTCTCATTATCGTTTGACTCTTTAAATTTTTTGATTTCCTTCTTGATTTCTTCATTGACCCATTCATCATTTAGTAGTGTTGGATTCTTGGATTAAGTTAATGCTTGGATTTTCTAGCTAGCTAGGTATTCTTAGCTGTATCAATTTACTGTATGTTATATATCTTCAGGATAGGAGCTTAAGGTGTTTGGTGTGGCTCTTAAGGCTCTCAGAGTATCTACAAAGGTGTTTCTTGTGGTTGAGTTTCCCTGCTATGGGAGTATTCAGGTAGGCTGAGTGGAACAAAATACACGTAGATTCTAAAATGGAACCAAACACTGTACATATTCAATTAAAATCAGCACCAAATATTTTTGCAAGAGTAGTTACTATAACAACCACATCCTCTATCAACAAAGAGGTTAAGATTTCTGGTCTTTTGAGGGATCCAAGTCAGCTTGTGACCAAGTGAGACCCTTCCCTGGTGCAAACAATCCCAGTTACCTTTTCTGATGATTTTGGTCTCAGTCAAGTGGCTGGCTGGGTCGTTAGGATTCTGTCCTGATTTCTGGAGCTGGGCACTGACTTTTCCTGCAGTGCAAACCGAGGCTGACAACTGTGGCCCTACAGAACAGCACCCCCACTGCTGGAACTGCTACTGCTGCTGCTGAAGCTGCCACTGTTGGATCTGTCACCACTGCTGCTAAAGCTGCTGCTGCTGCTGTAGCTGCCACTGCTGGTTCCGCCCCTGCTGCCCCTGAAGCTGCCGCTGCTGTATCTGCTGCTGCTGCCTCTGAAGCTGCTGCTATTGGATCCGCCACTGCTGGGGCCACTATTGCCAGTGCTGGAGCCGCTGATATTGCTGCCGGATCCTGCTCCTGCTTGGGTCCTGCTGTCGGCTAAAGTTGGTGTGGCCAGGTCCCAGGACCACTGCTCTGTTCACTGGAGCTGGGCTCAGGTGGTGGAGGAGGGGTGGGAGCCACAGCTGCTCTAGTTCTCTCGCTATTCCATGTGTTCTTCTACCTCATGGTCTGCTCCTCTGTTGTTCACTGCTGCTCTCCCTTCCCGTTTCTTGAGTTGTGGAGAGCTCCTGTGTGAGTGGATGCTTCCCTCACCTGGCTTTGGTTGTGGCTCAAGCCAAACCTGGCAGCTTTCTGGTATGCCACCGCCGCTGTGGTTGGCGGACCTGTCGGGGCTGCTTTTGACAGCCTGTGCATGGTCTGGATACTCTGGATCCCTTCTGCTTCTCCCCTGCCATTTCAATTTCCTGTACACCTCAATTTTTAGTACAAGTGTGTATTTTGCTGAGTTTTTTTGGTCTTTTTCCCCCTAGGCTGCTTTGGCATGATACCTATGCCACCATCTTAACCAGAAGTCCCCTTAAATTTTTTTTTTATTATTTATTTTTATTAGATATGGACATACTTAGTATGTAAACAACAAACGTTGGTACCACCTTTTCCCTCATCCCTGTACCTTTTCCAAAGGGGCCCTGATTGTGGGGGATGCAGATAAACCCAATGGGGATTGTGGATCATGCATTTTGGGAGCAGCGGAGTCCAACTCTGTACATAATGTCCCAACTTGTGGCTTTAGCAATCTTTATGCCCTTCTGCAAAATGTCCTGAGCCATGTTGGGTGCATTTTATGTCTACTTCAGTTATGGGCTCTTAGGAGCCTCTGGAACTCTGCTTTGGTAGATGTTGAGTGTCTTCAGTGTCTGTCTCCTTTACCCTTGTTCTGATACCAGTTTCACTGAGAAAGCAGCACTCTTGCTCATTTCCCCAGTTCTGTTACTTTCAGCTGCAGCCAGGGTGAAGTGTGCTGAGTCATTTACATCCTCAGGTTCTACTCCCACCTGAAAAAGAGAAGCAGAATCTCCAATGGAGAGTGAAGTCAGCACTGGGTAAATGGGATAACTGTTATTAACTTACAGAGAATTTAAAGGGTGGAGACCCTCTTGTAGCTCAAGATTAGTGGGAACTTGACATTGGAAAGAAAAAAATTTTTGTGGATATGATTCTGACATGTTTCTCAGTTCCAGATATGGTTTCCTTTCCACTGAGTTGATCCAGTAGCTAACTGGGAGCAGGTGGTTACTTACTATGGCTGTGTTCCACTATTGCACTTGTGTGAGCATCATGTGAGGTTGTTCACTTCTTACTAGCTTATACTTCATGTTTCTCAGACAGAGGTTGGCCACTTTCCCCCAGTAGCTCATATAGCACCTTCCAGCACTGTAAGGGCTAACTGGGGACTGGCTCTCTTCTGGATTCTAACCAGGTCTCTCCATAGTCCATGCCAACAGCACATGATGTCTTTAGCTGTAAGGTCTTACCATTAACTTTTGATGGATAATCAAGTGCCCTGACAGAATTCTGTCTTATTTTTTTGGGGAGATTTCATAGGTCTCTCCTATCAACAGCTCATTGGGGATGTTAACCATGTTCTGGTACAGGGAATTCCAGGCCAGCACCAAAGGGAAAAAAAAAAAAAAAAAAAGGACAGAAAGAAAAGAGAAACAAGAGAAATTTCAGGTTAGGCTTCATCTCATCCTCTCCAGGGTCCTCCAATTCAGGTGTTCTCTATAAGGCCTTGTTGAGGGTTCAACCTTTTAATCTAACTTCCAGGATATAGGTTTATATGGTACTAGTTCAATTTGGGTTCACTTTTGCATCCCCCCACCCCACTTCTCCTTCCTGCAACCTTACCCTCCCTATCATTCAAGCCTCAAGATATTGCTCAGGTATGTTACCAACTCAGGCTGATCCAGGTTAGGAACACTAGATGAGTGAGACCATGTGATGATTGTCTTTCTGTGATTGTGTGAGTTTACTTTGAATGATCTGTACCAGAAATAGGTTTTATCCACATTGAGCTGCTGATTGGCAAGGATGGCAAAATAAGACTAGCTGCTGTCAAAGCACTTGATTAGAAGCCTGTGGTTAAAGGAAAGACCCTATTGCTAAAGACACCATTTACTGCCATCACCTAACATGGAGAGATCTGGCTGGAGTTGAGAAGAGATCCAGTTCCCAGTTAGCCCATCTAGTGCTAGAAAGCATTAGATGAGCTACTAGGGGGTGGTGTCCAAGAACCGTGTGAGTATCCATGGGTTTAAGCTTTCAGAAATAACCAGCTTGACAAGAAGTATACACCAGTGCAATTATCTGGGCAATGGTGGTACATAGCTTTGGTGGGTAAACTGTGATTTCTGATTGGCTAAGAGATTCACTCAGTGGAAAGGAACACATATATTGAGCTAAGAACCAGACCTGAATCCTATGGAGACAAAGATTATGCTTTCCAACCTCAATCTCCTACAAGTCTTTGTCTAAAAGAGGGGCTACATCCATCAAACTCTCCCTAAATTCATAATGCTTATCCAACTTAACCTATACTAACTTCACTGTCTGTTGGAGAATCTGTTTTTCTTTTTTCAGAAGGGAGCCAGACCCAAGGAGATCAACCACCCCTACCTCTCAGTCAAGGCCCAGTTGAAACCACAGAGGAAGTGCAGAGAGGAGCAAGAATTCTGCTTCCAATGGTGAACCTCACAATCCACACCAGGGTGAAGGAGAGAGATGCTGAGGATACTCAATCCACACCAAAGAAGAGATCCAGAGGCTTCTAAGAGCTCACCCACAACAGCTCAGGTAATTTTGTGGAAGAGGGATCAGAAAGATTGTTAGAGCCACAGGGTTGGGCCATCATGCCCAAAGGCATTCCCCACCCCCCCCACCCACAACAACTGACTACTGTTGCCACAACACATAACCAACAACCCCAAGGGGAATACCAGCAATCCTACTGATGGGGGCACCATGTAGAATGGGAACAAGGAGGAGGGAGAAGATGGTACCAAAACATGATGTATTCATACAAATTATGTTCTTCATTAAAAAAAAAAGAAAGGAAAGGAAATATAAATTTACAGGCTGGAGAGATGGCTCAGAAATTAAGGCATTTGGGTACAAAGCCTAATGACCCAGTTCGATTCACCAGTACTCACATAAACCCAGATGCACAAAGTGGCACATGTATCTGGAGTTCATCTGCAGTGGCTTGAACCTCCAGAGTGCTCATTTTTTCTTATTTTCTCACCCCTCCTTATAACTAAATGAACTAATTTGAAAAATAATATACATTTATTAACTGAATAAAAATTATATTCATAAGTAATGGTACCTAATGAAATATTTCTTAGACAATAATCTCTCTGTTACTTTCTATTAGTGAAAATTTAGCTCTAATGCCCTTAGTTTCTGCCTTTTATTTTTTTCCATATATGGTCTTACTCTAGCTGACCTTGAATTCACTTTGTAGTCTCAGGGTGGCCTTGAGCTCATGGTGATCCTCCTACCTCGGCCTCCCTAGTGCTGAGATTAAAGGCATACGCCATGATGCTTGGGTACTTTCTACCTTTGTGAGGATAATTGAGCCAAGTAAGTTTTCTATCAGAATAATGGTAAATATGCAGAGACATTTATCATGCCAATAACTGTGGGCTAACTCCACAATGCACGACCTATATACATCAACAAGGAGGGGCCATTGGGAGGGGGTAGGTCACAGATGAGCCTAAAAATGGTACCAAACTGCCTGTATTTGCTGAATGGAAAACTAAGATAAAAAAAAGAATAACGGTAAAGAATCTACATATGCTAAATAATAGATAACTGTGAAATATGTGCAAATATATAGACTTAGGTTTGTCTTGCATCCATTGTCTCTGAATGGAAATTTTAAATATAGGTTTATTTTTGTTTTAAAAAAAATCACTAGATAAACAATTCCTTATTATATTCCTGGGGTACAATGTGATGTTTTGAAATATGTTTATAGGGCTGGAGACTTGATGTAGTGGTTAAGGTGCATGCTGTGAAGCCGAAGGACCCAGGTCGGTTTCTCCAAGTCCCATGTAAGCCAGATGAACATGGTGACACATGCATCTGGAATTTGCAGTGGCTGGAGATCCTGATGTGCCCATTCTCTCTCTCTCTCTCTCCCTCTCTCTCTGTCTCTTTGTCTCCCCTTCCATCTCTCTGTCTCAAATAAATAAATATAAAATCTTTAAAAATATTTTTAATATGAATGACCAAATCAAGTCAATTAACAAATATAACACATTAAAAAAATTATTTTGCAGCAGGGTATGGTGATGCATGCCTTTAATCTCAGTAGGAGGACAACCATGAGTTCAAGGCCACCCTAAGAATCCATAGTGAATTCCAGGTCTGCTTGTATTAGAATGAAACCCTATCTCAAAAAAAAAAAAAAAATCATTTTACAAGTAAAAATACAGAAAATACACATAGAAATTTTGAAATATAAGTGTATTTTTATTTAGGATAATCATTCTATGTAATAGATCTCTAGACTTATACTTACCTAATTGAAACTCTGTCAATACTTTAGTAAATATCTCCCCTTTCCCAACCTACTCTCTTCTTTTGGCCTCTTATAATTACCACTCAACATTACACATTATGATGGTTAGTCCCTGGTTGTCAATTTGACAGGATTCAGAATTACCGTGGGAAAAAAATCTCTTTGCATGCCTATTAGATATGTTGTAGATTAGATTAGCTAAAGTTGGAACAGTGGCCTTAATTGTGGCTGGCACCATTCCATGGGCTGGGGCTTTGGATTATGTAAGAGATAGTTGGCTGAGCAGCAGCATTCACAGGTCTGTTTCTTCACTGTTGGAGTGAATTTGACCAATCCTTCTACCATGCCTTCCCTGCTGTGAGATACTTTATCCTATGGAATTGTAAGCCAAAATAAATCCTTTTGAATTACTTGCATTCCTCCTATCTTTTGGATGTAGTACATCATCAGATGTGTGGTATGCAAATATAGTCTCTCAGTTTATAAGCTTTTCCTTCACTCTAATGTTTTATTTGCTCTGAAACTTTTTATTTACTTTGATGTAATATCATTGATTTTGTGTTGTTTGGTTGCACTGTTTGTTTTCTTTGCCTCTAAGGTCATATCTAAAAAATCTTCACCCAGAACAATACTGTGGAGTATTTTTCCTATGTTTTGTGTGACAGTTTTACAATTGCACATCTCTTATTTAAGTCTTTAGTCCATTTTGAATTAATATTTTATATGGTATGAGATGAAGGTAAAATTTCATCTTTCTACTATTATTTAATTATTTATTTTGATTTTTTGAGGTAGGGTTTTACTCTAGCCCAGACTGACCTGGAATTCACTATGTAGTCTCAGGCTGGCTTTGAACTCACAGTGTTCCTCCTACCTATCTCCAGAGTACTGGGATTAAAGGTGTGCTCCACCATGCCCAGGCATTTTTCTTTTGATACTGTATTTTGAAAGTAATTTTTGTTCAAGAGGTCAATCTTTCTCTATTGTGAATATTTTTGGCACCTGTGTAGACAATCAAGTGGCCAAAAATAGAATACATAGCTCTAGATTCCCTATCCTGATATACAGATCAATATTTTAATGCTAATATAGAACTGTTAGAATATTACTATATCATAACAAATTTGAAACCAGGCAATATGGTGCCTCCAACTTTGTTTTATTTAAGGATTTTGTGGTCATAGTCCTTAGTGCTTCCATATAAGTTTTAGGATTTTTGTTTCTGAAGGTAAATTTTAGAATAAGCATTCGATAGCTTAAATTTTGCAACTGGAAGATTTTCATTCAGATTTAGACTCATAAAAATTTTTCATGGTTATTTTAATGTGAATGTTTTTAGTAAACTTGAAAACTAATAAAATATTTTTGCGAGAATACACATACTGAGGATTTTTTTAACACTGAGAAATAGAGGAAAGCATTTCATAAATTCCTTTAGAAATTCAGCTAGGTAGAATTTAAAACATGAAACCTTACACAGTATTTCATTTCACTTCAATTCCCCCATATGAACTGTCATGAAGTTGCTAATTATATTATGACATATAGAAGTGAGCATAATTTTAATAATATCTTCATTTTTTTGTCTACAAATTTAAAGGATATGAGAATTTCTCAAACAGAATCAAATAATAGTAATTAGGTATTTTTAGACCCTGGCATATATTATTAAGTGACTGATGTTTAAATTCACAATGTATGAGGCCATATGACAACCCTGAAAAAACATTAGTAGATTATAAGATTAAAAAATAAATCTATAGATCTGATGAAATTGAAAACCTGGATCTTCAGGAATTAAGTATGTGGTATATGATGAGTCTATTTAGTAACTCTGATGGCTCAACATAGGCAGTCCATGATGTGAAATGGAAAGCCTAACATTAGCATTTTCTTTCTCATCAAACAAAGAAACAAACAAGGACAACTGTAGGCCTGATCCTTTTCAGTGGAAAGGGACTTTCTGTCTTTGTAGTTGCCTAAATCAGGCCTCTAAGGGACCATTTAGAACACTGGATGAGGTAATTTGCTAACAGATCCCCTGGCAACATGAAAGAATTAAAAGACTGCATAAAAAATTAACAATGTATAATCTGCTTTTATTGGTAAGATGATAACAAGTGTGTGACTTCTTATTTGGAATATTTAGCTTGCCAAAGTCTTGACAAGAAGAATTCATTATGATATTAAAAATAACTTAATTTATAAAACTTGTCTACTTCTGTTTTTATAATTGATTGGTAAATTCTTGGCAAGTTTTACATGTTTTCAAAAATCATGCAATGAAAAATATGAGCCTGCTAAATAAACTGAAAATTAACTATCAATTGTCTTTATTGGAACAAACACACAGGACTAAGAGCATTTTCAACTTAAGCATGAGGGTCTTTCAGTTGGAGACTGCCAAATTCAACTCCCTAGAACCCACACACAAAGCTGGGAATGGTCATTGATATCATTACCTCAGGCCGTAGATGGCAAGAGACCACAGGATTGCTGGGGATTGCTGACTGACATCAGCTCCAGGTTGAGGGAGATACTTTACCCAAGGAAAGTACACAGTAAATAACAAAGTACACCTGATATTCACCTTTGGCCTCCTCAGTGCATCTCTCTCTCTCTCTCTCTCTCTCTTACACACACACACACACACACACACCCCATACCATGCCATACACAATAAATAATTATTTGCAATGAACTAAATATATATAGAAAATAATGCCTCCCACCTGGACAATATAATCATACTTTCAATGGGAAGTCTTGGGTACTGTTTTAACCTGTTTATTGTGGATAGTACAAAATACTTGAGGTTGAGTAATTTATAAGAAAGGATGATCTATTTGGAGGCCTAGTTCTGAAAGCTGTTAAGGCCCAGTGTTTGCATCCATTTGGATTATGACTGAGCAGTTTGCCTATGGTAGAAAAGCAGGCATCCCAGCTGTAAGATTTGGGAGTGACTAAGACCATGCAATCCACTCTCAGGCACAGATGGAAGCACAAGCTGCCAGGGCTGGCTCACAAAAGAGGAGTAAAGCCAACCTAAGTTTTCAGATAGAGAGCTTTGCAGGGCTTCTTCATTTGAGGGAAGGTGAGGAAAGGAAAATTTGAATAAAAAAGCTTTTTTTAGAGGAGATCTAAGATAGCCAGGGTGTGAGCCAAGAACAGTGACTAGGTGATGTACAAGATAAGGGGGCAGGAAACCATGACCTGGGGGCTTTGTTAGACAAGGGAGGGATAATGGCTGGCCTGTTTTTTGAGGAATGTTGATAATTCATTTTATTATGCCTCTGTCATCATTCTGCTGTCCTTGGTGACTCCATTTTGGGAGCCCATCGCGACCTAACATTCCAGCCTTTTGTTAATGATAAGAGACAAAGGTTATTTTTTTCATGCTAAACATAGGTGTGGATGAGTTCTTATGGGAGAGGCTGGATAATGCAGTCAATGGGTCTCCCTTCAGGGCAGGTGATGAGGAGGCAGAACCATGATGGCTGGAGGTGGCAGAGTGGTTAGATTGATAGCACCAATGTAGTATGCTATTATGACTTAATGAAATGAATGAATGAAACAGACTTCTCGTGTACCATTTCTGTATTGAGATGACTTCGGGATAGTCACCAGTGACATCTGTTATAGAAAAGGTGAGGGAGATGGGCTCTGCACACCCTGTGAGAGAACAGAAAGAATAGTTAAGAACTTGTTACCCTTGTCAACAGTTATGGCATCAATATGCTGGTGCAAAGGGAGGATGAACACTCAGAGCTGAAGGGTAGAGGGCTTGGGGCAAGAGAGAGGAGGCAGAGGGGCATCAGGGTATTTAAGTGGGGCATTTTGAGAACAGGGGAAGAGTAGGAACATGAGAGAGTTTAGGTTTGACAATTCCCTTTCGGGTGGCAGTGTACTTATCCCTGATTGAAGTAGGGTAAGGGCTAAGGAAGGAGAGGGCCCAAGGAATAGTTCTGATTCTGGCTAAGGCAAGTGGGAGGAGTTGTGGCCAGGGTACCTGAAGTTCAGAAGTAATCAGGGAGAGGCTGAGGCAGAAGGCATGAATGAGTTAATGTTAAAGTTTAGTATACTAAGCCAGCATCAAACAGGGGAACCTATTAGTCTGAATCCTTTTTTATACTGCAGTTATATTTTGTAGTCATATTTTTCATACTGGGTTATGAAGACCATGCAGGCTGCCAGAATTAACTTTATATTTTGGAGGTCAATAGTGGTGTTGTAGGATATACTTTTATAGACTGATGAGGAGTTCTATGACTCTCAGCATTGTCATCTGCTAGGATAAGTCAAGGCCATTCTGACCAAGAGGCTCTCCCTCTTTTGGGAATCCTGGAGGACTGATTTTCCTGATATGACTCTCCTTTTACAGATATACTGACTTAGAATTCATTTCTGGGTCCCCATGTCCTCTCTGATCAAGAAGATAGGTAACTTACCAGAGGCTAGAAGTTAGCAAGTGACCCATCACCTCCTTTGGCATTTTAACCTGGGATCAAGAACCAAAATATTGGTTATCTTTTTAACTACAATGTTTCCAATTGATTTTGGCTTTTACATATGGTTATTAATCACTCAGAGAAACTGTACATATCTGATTAGCAAAACAGATTAGTTAAAAGGGTGCAGAACATATCTATCTTTTAAGTATCAGTCATTTACATGTATAGGAGAACATTTTAGTAGCCTTGAAAACAATATTTTACCAATTATTTTATCAATAACTTTAAGGTACTTTATTTAATCTAGAAATTGTATGCCAGGAAAAAAGACAAGGCAGTATAAATTCTTGGCATCTGTGTTTGCAAAAATCTTTGGCTAGTCTGTATATCATTGTAAGTGCCAATTACTCCCAAACTGGAAGTAGAACATCAACTTAAGATTATTTTTCTAGGGCAGGGAACATGTCTTAAGTGTCAATATCTCTATGAGCAATGGCCTTAAGATACTATAAATGAGACAATTAATTAAGTGAAACCTTGACTGAGACTGATTATACATAGCTCAAGAATAAAATAAAACCTGGTCATTGTCGAGTTAAGCAAGTCCAGTGTTAACATACATTAAGAACAATATGACAGACACAAAGCAATTCCTTAAATAAGTACCTTTTACCATTGAACAACTTTAAGGCTTAACTAAAGAAATATTTATGACTGTTACATGAAGCTTAGACAAACTATATGAATATTGTTTGTATATAGAGGATTTCCCTAAGACATGGGGAGCTTCCTGAGTTTTTCTAAGAACAAAATCACAATAAGCCACTTTTTATAAGACTTGGATGATTATTACTAACATTATAATCTAACAAAACCAGCATGAAGAATACAAGTACCATCTTAAAATTGCAGAGTCTTAGCCAGGCTCAATGATGCATGCTTATTGATAGCCAAACATCATGGATTTTGTATAAACCAAATTACAATATTCTGGTATATAGAAAAGTCTGATATTAACAAAAAGTAGAATTTATTATTTAAGGCACATGAGGCTACAGAGAGTAAACTATGAACAAAAGATCTTCTAACAGAATTGAAAATAAAGAAGAAATCAATATTCTATAGAAACATTTTTCACTTAAATGTGATGACATGAAAAATTTTACAGTTATTTAAGCTTATATGAATTGGGATTTTTTTTATTATATACATACATATTTTTAATGAGGAAATTTAGCACTTTTAAAAGTTGAATAAAATATCAACCCAATCTGTAAGTCAGTTTCTGAAATCAATTCAGCTATATCTAACATACCAAAAGAATAGAGGAACTGGACTAAACTGCCATGATCCAATGAAAAAAGGAGGCAAGTCTCATGGAAAACAGAGGGAATGGGCATGCCAGGGCCACTTGACACTGCAAATAATTTCCAAATGTATGCTCTACTATGTGCATCGGGCTTTGTAAATAAGTACCTTTAACTGCTGAGCCAGAAAGATGTATTTTTAATCTCTTCCAAATCAGTTTTATAGAACTACATTGAATTCTAAACATACACAAATTTCATGACAAAATCTATAACTATTTGAACCTTAACCAACTCTATAATTTTGCCTGTGGTACTTTGGTAAACTTTTTCAGTAATGGCATAAGTTAAATCTAAAGTACTAAGACGGATTGTTGGAGGAATTAAGGAATTACATCTTAAATCACAACACAACTTTGTTTAGAAGTTTCTTTTATTATTCACCATGAAGTAAATTGTTTTTAAATGTATGACAGATAAATACTGTTTAGTGTCTGTAAATGTGATCTACTTAACTTTTAAAATATAAAGAGATTAGGTAATTTCTTGGAGATTATTTTTGGAAGTTTTTTGTAACTTTACTGAAACACGTTTTTTTGTTGTTGTTTTTTGAGGTAGGGTTTCACTCTAGCTCAGGCCGACCTGAAATTCACTCTGTAGTCCCAGGGTGGCTTTGAACTCATGGTTATCCAAATACACCTGCCTCCTAAATACTGGGATTAAAAGTGTGCACCACCATGCCCAGCTTTGAAACAGAATTTTTTTTATATGGAAGTAGATTTGAGCATTATTAAGATTTTTCTTACAAACTCAGTATCAAGTACTTCTAAATCTAAACATAAATCTTGAGATTGTTTTTCAGTTAGTAGTCCCACAGAAGTATGGAGAGATAAAGTAAACTTAAAGACAGTTGAAAAAAAAAATTTTTAGTTTTTTATTTGAGAGCAACAGACACAGAGAGAAAGACAGATAGAGGGAGAGAGAGAGAATGGGCGCACCAGGGCTTCCAGCCTCTGCAAACGAACTCCAGACACGTGCGCCCCCTTGTGCATCTGGCTAACATGGGACCTGGGGAACCGAGCCTCGAACCAGGGTCCTTAGGCTTCACAGGCAAGCGCTTAACCGCTAAGCCATCTCTCCAGCCCGAGTTGAAAACTTTTTATAGCAAGATAGGAAGTATCCTACCTTTGTCCTTGCTATGGAGAGTTGCCCTAGCCGCAGTAGTTTTTCCCCAGGTTCTAGCAAGTTACCCTTGGGAAACAGTGGGACAGCATAACCTCATTATTTTATTTGTATATATTTTTTTAATTTCATGGATAGTTTTGGACTTCCCTCAGGGCTACAAGGCATCTTTTGATCCTGCCATTTTACAACTTTTTAAGAGTATGAGAATCTTGTATTTTTTTCTTGCATATGATCTTAATTACTTTCAGTGTTCTTTTTGGTTGGCACTCAACAGTAAAAGTTAGCTATGACATCTAGTACAGTGGGCTTGGTGGAGAACATTCTCCAAAATGAAATGGCACTGCTCAGAACAGAAATCATTTTGTAGCCGTAAGGCTGTGAGCCACATACATACTCATACACACACATTCAGATAGACTCCAGACAACCATTTCCCCTTGATACATTCATTCATTCAAAAGCTATGCATTCCTATTTTAAATTTCTATTCTATTTACAACTCCAGAGACCAAAATCAAAACTTGTTACCAAGAAGGGGGTCAGGAGAGGCTGAGAGAGCTGGAGGAGCCAGAGGATCTGTTGGGGCCAGGTCATGTATGGTGTCTGGGTCAAAAGTAGAGGGTGAGGACAAATCTGGGTGAAGGGTTGAATGAGGGCACATTCCTGAAACCTTGGCTAGAAAGACCTGGTGAGAAGAGCAGGTGGAGTGAGTGAAGGCTATGTGCACAGAGTGAAAAATGCATGAATATCTGGTATTTCAGACCACCTGACTGTATGTTTGTAGAAGTTTTCTAAATTAGTAAGAATTTGGAAATCAAGAGTACCATTCTCAAGCTAGTTGGTCCCATTGTCTAGCGTATATTGTGGCCAGGCAGAGTTGCAGAGAAAGATAAGAAGTCGTCCAAGAGTTGTAGAGGCTTTAAGTTCTTAAGGAAACAGGGAAAGAGCAAAACAAGGTGAGAGAAAGGAACCAGGGCTTAATCTGGATTTACAAAGAACACCAATATGAACCCCTGGCCCCTAAGGGTGAGTGGGGCTTGCACCTCCCATATGGTCAGAGACCATAAAGATTTCAACGGTCAGCTTTTTAGCCTGTTAGTGGGCAAGGTGGGTGACTGTGGTCCCAATGGTGAAAGTGGCTGGTAGTGAAAGATGAGACCTCAGGAGGGAGAAGGAGAGCGTCTCGAGATAGTGCAGCTAAACCAAAAGACACCCCTTAGGGTACGGTAGACCAAAGAGCGAGAGACCCAGATGTGTTAAGAGTGCTTCTTTCCTGAGACCTGGGAATGAGGCCCAAAAGTGGCTGAGGGGTGTAGCCTGGCATGCTGGCATGGCTTCCATGAGGAGGTATTAAACCCAAGGGAAGACCAAACCGAGAGGGACACTTACTGAGAAGGAGGGAGGAGATGAAGGCAAAAAGAGTAAGGCCAAACTGTGGTGGGTATGAAAGCCGATAACAGACAGAGATGGTTCAAATTCTTCAGAGGGTCAGTGGCAGCTTGGTCCTCTGGTCAAGGGAAAGGAGGTCTGGCTGTCCAACAGGGCAACCAGAAGCCTACTATCCAAGTCAGGGCACCAGATGTAAGGTTCTGGAGTGCCCAAGACCAGACAAACCAGTCTGAGGCAAAGATGAAAGTTTTTATTTGGGAAACGCACAAGGTGCCTGAGCTGGCTCACAAGAGGGGAGAACAGCCAACCTGAGTTTTCAGATAATGGGAAATATAGGAGCTCCTTCATTTGGGGGAGGGTGAGGAAGGGAAAAGTTGAATAAGAAAGATTTAGTGAGATCTAAGATAGCCAGGGTGTGAGACAAGAACAGTGAATAGGTGGCTTATGAGATAAGGGGGCAGGAAACCATGACCTGGGAGCATTGTTAGACAAGAAGGTGTGGTGGTTTGATTCAGGTGTTCCCCCATAAACTTACGTGTTCTGAATGCTAGGTTCCCAGCTGATGGATATTTGGGAATTAATGCCTCCTGGAGGGAGTGTATTGCTGGGGGCAGGCTTATGGGCTTTATAGCCAGTTTCCCCATGCCAGTGTTTGGCACACTCTCCTGTTGCTATGGTCCACCTTATATTGGCCAGGGGGTGATGTCCACCCTCTGCTCATGCCATCGTTTTCTCCTTGCCATCGTGGAGCTTCCTCTCAAGCCTGTAAGCCAAAATAAAACTCTTTTTCCCATAAGCTGCTCTTGGTTGGGTGATTTCCACCAGCAATGCGACCCGGACTGGAACAGAAGGTATAATGCCCTGCCAGTTACTTGAGGAATACAGATAACCCACTTCCTTATGTCTCTGTCACCATTCTGCTGTTCTTGCAGACTGCGTTTTGGGAGCCCGTCCTGACCTAAAGCCAACTAATTCATTGCAGAGAGAAAAGTTTAAACCATTCATGGAGGCACTACCACCATGACTGAATGCTTCCTGAAGTCCATAGTTACCACCTTTCAACACAGCCACATTTGCAATGAAATGTCAACATGAGCTTTGGTAGGCATGATCCTTACTTAGCCAAACCATACCAGATACTTTGTAATAAGAAGTTAGTTGTGTTTTCCATTAAGACTTCATGATTGCATAAACTCTTTTTAACTATTATAAAGAAGATATGAATGGATTTCTTAAAATACAATTGAAAATAAGAATATTATAATAGCATTAGCCAAATGTGGATTGTAGGTAGCTAAAGCAATAGTTGTACACATAGATGTTTCCTTCCACATCAACAATGAATTGCTCTGAATTACCTGAAGGCTCAGTCCCAGTGAAGATCTGCCCACACTGACCACAGGAGGAACATATGACATCTATAAGCTTCAGCCGAAAATAGTGTATGCATTAAATTAATTACTATGGCATTATTTCAAAGGTGTGAAATTTAAAATGTTCCATTCCATAATCTCTGATTTCTAGTTAAATGGGAATACCTCCTAATTTTTCACAATCAGAATGGTGCCACTATTTAATATTCACTCTGAAACTCATTATTTCCTGCTCTATTAAATATTTCACAGTCAACCAGACACCTGAAAATCTGATTGAATTTATATTGTGAAATGATAAATTTATCATATTTGTTGAAAAATTATTATTTTATCAATCATGAGGGAATTTGTTTTAATTCTACAACCATTCTACACAGTACATCATTGCTGATCTTTTGTTCTCATTCCTTTTTGTTGTAGTTCACTTTTGGAGATAGTATCTCATATAGTCAAAACTGGCCTTGAACTGCAGACCCTCTTGTCTCCATATCACAAGTGTGGGCTTTACAGGGGCACCCCTTAGGCCTGGCTAACCTTTGTCTTTCTTCTTAAGGTTCTTTCTTGTTATTGTTATATTGAGATAAAGCTATAAGTTTTCTTTTTATAATAACTTTTTAATACTTTTTCATCTAGCTGTAGTAGATTAATAATTACATGATAGTACCATAAATAACTTTGCATGACAATTATCATATATATATATATTTGGTTTTTCCAGATGGGGTCTCACTCTGGCCCAGGCTGACCTGGAATTCACTATGAAGTCTCAGGGTAGCCTCGAACTCATGGCAATCCTCCTACCTCTGCCTCCGGAGTGCTGGGATTAAAGGTGTGCACCACCACACCCAGCTAATTATCATAGTTTTAACACTGGAAATTTTACTAACATAATTAAGTTCACAGAAATATTTTTCTTTTTGTCTTTGATTTGAAATTTCCTAAACTTTTGGCAAATATAGGATAGCTGAGTATGACAACATTCATCATTGTCCTCAACTGTTTGCTCCTTCTCTTTGGTGGAATTATATGTCTATAACCTTTCTCATGTGAGCAAAGGAGGTATTTTGTTTATGAGCAAACATTTTTTTTTTCCTCAGTGTTACATTGTTTCTATGTCTCCTGTTGATAACTGAGAAGACATGACAAATATCTTTTCACCCCAGATGGGATACTGACAACAGAATGCAGAAATTTTTACCCTCAAGTCTGCTTAGTGAAGCAGAAGCTGCGTCCCTGGAACTCGCTGAGTGACTTTCAGTCAGTTTAACAAGAAGTCTCCTCTCCCTAGCAATTGTTACTGTTTATGTAACCTTGGTGATGAATCTCCTAAATGTTTTATGATTCAGAAACTTCCTGGAACCTGCTAGCTGTTTACTTCCTGAACCTTTCCATGCAGGATTTACTGAGCCACTGATTCAATCTGTAACTTCCTAAGCAGCCTCTGTCTGGGAGCAATGTTTCAGTTCAGAGGAAATTGCTGCTCTACAACTTGTTTGAGGCTGAAGTAGGAGAAGCGCTGTAAGTTTGAAGCCAGCCTGAATCTACATAGTCAAGTATAGGTCAGCCTGATCTAGAGTGAGGCCCTACCTTGAATAAACAAACAAACAAATCCAAATAGAGGTCTTCTACCAGCCTGTGTGAGTACAGGGTTTCAGAGAAAAGAGAGAAGACATTGGAAGCAGAGACAACACAAAGCTAATAACTACAGGGAATGACCATGTTTTGTAAGGCTAGAAATAGAAATTTTCAGATGGTTACTTTAATTTTGCAATTTAAATGAGAAGTACTTTTAAAACTGTATCTACATGGGTACAACTCCTTTTATGACCAAAACTTATAAATTGACCATCAATTTTGTTACTCCCCTTAGTAAATTAATGGGACAGATACACCGGATGTGTAAATTAGCTTTTTCTTTTACCTTCAGTACCTTCTATCAGATTAAAAAAACAAAGAAACAACAAAAACAAAAACAAGCTTTCTTCATTTCCACATAGTTGCTTCTTAGCTAAGCTACCTCAGGAAACATTAAATAAAATTGTTCTCTATGAAGCACATCTAAACCCATAAGACTTTCTTTTCAAATTTTTTGACTGATTAATAGTTGAATCTAAAATCCAAACCCCAGTCCAAAATTAATGTCAAGCAAATTAAAAACACTTAAGTGTTCATTTTAAAATATAAAAATTTTATTTGACTTTTTATTCCTTTATCCATACAATGTTTTACCTGCCTATATTTTACATATAATGATATGTACCAATTTTAAGTGTTGTGGTTAAACTTGTGAGGATTGGCAATCCCTTTACCACAGCCAAGATCATGGCACTGAGCATGTACATTATGATCTTATTTGTCTTCCCAACACTCATATTGCTCACCACCAGCATGCTTTGTTTTCTGTTTGTGAAATACAGGCAGATAGTCCATTATTTATGACTTTGTATGTAGTATGGTTCTTTTTGTAAGGAAAAAATGTTGAGGCAAGTTTGGAAGAAAAGAATTGCTAGAAATCTCAACAGCAAAGAGCAGGCTTTATTCCAATTGCAGTGCCTGAGAGGCTGACACCTCAGGTTCCAACGGCACCATGACCCTGGAAACAAGAGAAAACACTGGGTACCATGTGGCTAGGAGGTTTTATTAGCCTTAGGATGGAGGGTAGGGACATGCTGGCTGCAGAATGAGGAGGAGGGAAGCGAGGATGTGGAAACTGCAAGCTGTCTGAGCTACACACTGAACAGTTATTCTAGTTTCCTGGGATGGAAAATCAGCACATGACTTCTTGTGGACTGAGGTAGAGGGTGCAGATGTTACCTCTGGGCAGACTGTGGCTCAGGTTTGTCTCTGTCTGCAATCTCCAGACAAATTCCTGGCACCTGTCCGGTCCAGGGTCTGTTTTCTGGCTCACTGTTTTCCAGACTTTCTTTATGTATGAAAAAAGGACAACATTTTAATCCCTTTTTATCCTGGCCAAGAAAGGGTGTAGTGGTGAGGACTTGGACTCTGGAGGAAGAGCCGCATTGTCTTTATCTCATCCTGGGTAGTGGATCAGACAATGGCATTAAGCCAGTTTAGAAGAAATCTCTGTGCAAAATTTAGACAACAAAAACTGTAAGCAGGAGTATAATAAAGAGGAAGGGTGTCAGTATGGGCAGTTACCAAGTTGGAAGTAATGGGAGACCCTATCTCAAGACCTTGGTCTGTCCTTGTTGAAGTTTGTTTGCCTAGTCCCTGGGTCACTGGACCTCATCTCGGACCAGTTTGGCATAGAAGTAACATCGATCCTGTAAAATCACATATTCCCCCCATTGGCTGTTGTCAAGAGGTTAAGTGTTTGCAAGTCTGGAGCACTACAGCGGCCAGGGAATCAAGTTGATCTTAGATGGAGTTAATCTACTCAGATATATGAATATATATGTATTTTTTTTAGGTTTTCTGACAGCAGGCATGATAGGGAAGTTATGTATAAACATTCTTACTTCAGCTGTTCCTGTGGCTGCACCTGTAAAGATACCTAATGCTGCAAGTAAGGGGAGAACAATTACATCTCATTCAGGTTTTATATTAGCACAGGTAAGGGAATTGGAACAAAGGAGTCGGTGGGTATAAAAGATATAGCAAGAGACAGAAGGCCAAGAGTGCCTGTGCCAATCCAGTTAGTGGGAAATATATATGGAGGGAGAGAGAGAGAAATTCCACACATCCAGAAGATACCATGTGACAGTTGGTCACAGGTACATTTTCCAGAAAGAAAGTCATGGTAACAAGTCATTTTAGAAATCTTGAGGGTAGAACGCAAGAAGCACAAATGAAGAAACCAGTGAAATCTGGAGAATGTGAAAGGCCCAAGAATTCAGAAGCTAAGAAATACTATCATGCTCCAAGGGGAGCTTAAGCGGGCTCCCTGCATACTTCAAACTCCAGGCTTTACTCTCTGTTGGAAGCAAGTGAAGAATCCCTCTTCTCACTATAACAGAGCCCGCTCCTAATATAAAACTAGGTGAAAGGGCATGAGATAGCCCTCAAGGATGGGGAATGAGTAATGAAGTGAACCACTTATTTGATTTCTGTAAATAGCCTTACACTATAAGCCTTAATAGCCCACACTGTAAGCCTTAGTAGCTCGCACATAAGCTGTAGCAGCCTGCCTCAGACCTCCAAGGTCATAGGAGGCTGATACCACACTCTGCTACTCCCACCCAAGGACCTGCGCAAATGCCGACCACCAAGGTCATAAGAAAATGATTGGTCCACGAGGAGCTTGAACAAATTAAACTAATTGGCTTAGAAATTATGGGGTGGCACAAACTGACTGGCCAACACCCTGCGGGCTCCTGATATTAGAAAATGATTGGTCTAATGCACAGGCTTTGTTAGAAACCCTATAAAAACTGTCCTGTTCCTGCATTCGGGGCTCTGCAGTCCTCTACCCCTGTGCGGTGTACGACTGTGGGCTCCTGCGCGCTTGGAATAAAATCCTCTTGCAGTTTGCATCAAGACCACTTCTCGTGAGTGATTTGGGGTGTCCTCATATCCGGGCAGAGCGTGGGGGGCCCCCTGCTGGGGTATTTTCCTTCAAATGGGCTGGAGGTCATTGTTAAAGACCAGTCTTATAGCTGCACTTTGATCAGAAACAGGTTTTACAGGAGTGGCTTCAGGTCACATGTTTCTGGTCAAGGTAGATGTGTGGTTTGGTGGGACTGTAGCTGTAGTGCAGATTTGATCTGATCCTAGGAGGTGGTTCAGGAAGAAAAACTAACCACGCAGGGGAGAAAGAGGCAGTAGATTAAGGTAGTGGGAGTCTGTATCTTCTTTTATTGAGAAGAACTATAACCAGTGAGGCTTTTCTGGGGTTTCATTAGGTGAGATCAGAGTTAGGGTGCCTCCTGTTTGAATAGAAGGATCAGTTATCTGTGAAGCAGAGAACATCTGACCTGTAGTGAAGTGGGTAGGGCATCACTGAGGACGGCAGGAATGGGCACACCAAGCAAGAGCTGAAGTTCTGTAGTTCTGTAAAGTGAGACAGATAAATGTATAAAGGAGGCAGAGGCAGAGGGTGAGCACAGAGTCCTAGGAGGAAGTCTCAGAGTTCTATGTAACAACAGGCATTTTTGAAGCCATTTGGAATTGGAGCTGTTGAAACAAACTGTATAATTCATTGTTTTCAGTTTATAATAATTGATTATTCATTATTGATAATTCATTATTTTCAGTTTGTTTCATAAATGAAATGAAATTGTATTCAACTAGGCCCAATTTTCATCCTCAAAAATAATTTTTTTATCAAACAAATAAAAGTTTTAGTCAATGGAAAAACAAAAAAGAGCAGAAAGTTTAAGAAATCTATTTTTCTAAACATAGAAGCAAATGTGCTATCAAATGATAGCTGCATCTGATAGAAAATTAACAAACTTAGCATTTAGATAGTACTTAATTATAAATTTTAAGAACCTCATTTAACACAAAATTCTTGTTTCTAAAGTACTTTGTGAACATTACTAAGAATTGGAGGTGGCCTGTGCATTAGGGACAGTGTATTTGGAGCTTTTGCACTCAAGGAAGGTGAAGGGTGCGGTGTGTTTGGGGCCTGTGCACTCTCTAGTGGTGAGGAGCCCAGAGTGTTTAGGGCCTGTACACTCCAGGAGAGTAAAGGGAGAAGAATGTTTGGGGCCTTTGCATTCAGGGCACCAGTGTGTTTGGGGTCTGTACACGTTAGGCTTGTGAGCGGTGCAGCATGTTTGGGGCCTGTGAGTTGGGGAACCAGTGTGTTTGGGGCCTGTGCACTCTAGATGGTGAGGGTCATAGTTTGGACCCTGTGCACTGTAGGCTGATAAGGGGCTCAGTGTATTTGGGGCCTGTGTCTTTAGGGACTGTGAGCTCAAAGAGGGTGAAGTGTGCAGGGTGTTTGGGGTCTGTCCACTCACTCTGTGCTGCCTAGGCTCCCATAAAGCCCCCTACACACCCCGCACCGCCTGACTAGATAGACCCCCCAGGGCCTTGGCCACTTCCTCTGGTCTTGCCAAGCTGTATGACTGGCTGCCTCTACTCGCCAATGCCTCCAAACACACCTTTGCCCTGAATGCAAAGGCCCCAACATAAGAAAAAACAAACAAACAAACAAACAAACAAAATAACTGAGAAATCTCCACCAAGGGTTGTCTAATCCCACAATGGAAGTCTCCAAAGAAAACATAGAAGAGACAACATAAATTGAATGCCAAAATGAAAGCACAATAAGCTTATTTCCCTTGACCATGCAAGTGGCTAAGCTGGAAGCAAATCATTAAAAAAAAAAAAAAAACACTAATAATTGCATAAATAAAATTGAGCAGAATCATCTCTTATTGCATACATATTTGTTACTAGTATTAATTTAATTGAAGAAAACCAGAGGGACCTCAAAAGAGACATAAATGAATTGAAGGTGAGTCAAGAAATAGAGGGTTTCAATAACCAGCTGTTTAAGCTTAATGAAGACATGATTAAATGCAACCATTAATTTCTAGAACCATCAAGAAAATGAATGACCTGAAGTTAGAATTTATTCAAAAGATGGATACAATACATAAAAATGCAGTGGAAAACAAAAATCAAATAGAACTTGTAAAAAAGCCTCTCTAGAAAAACCTCACTAAAAGAGGTAATAATGTAGAGGACAGAAACTTAGATCTGAAAAACAAGACAGAAAAATGTTTTTTAGACTACAAAAACTTTGATAAGTTCAAAAAATATTGTGAACAGAATATAAAGGAATTCTGGGATACCCTGAAATGAACAAACCTCTCATCATGGATATAACAGAAGGGATCAGAATTCTGGACAAAAGCATGGAGAACATATTCAACAAAATTATCAAAGAAAATTTTCCCATTCTCTCAAAAGAGAGATCCATCCATATACAAGAAGCTCACACAACACCAGTCTGGACTAAATAAGAAACTCTCCAAGGCACATCATAGTTAAAACTCTAAACAATGAAAACAAAGAAAAAAATGCTAGAATTAGAGAGAAACAATTCATAAGTGACAAAGGTAATCTCACCTAAATTACCTCAGATCTTTTAAAGGAAAACCTCAAAACCAGAAGGGCTTGGAATGGAGCACTTCAAAGTCTAAAGCCAGGGTGTCCAACCCAAACTACTCTATCCAGTGAAAGTACCCCTTATAATAGATGGTAAAAGGAAATACATCCATAATAAAATCCAGCTCTATGATTATATGAACACAAAGCCAAACCTACAGAGAATACTTTAGGGAATATTACACACCAAAGATTCAAACAACAAACCTCAAAAACCTATAAGAGGTAGAATACAAAAGGCAAAACTAGAGGAGGCAAGCACTCATAAAAATGTTCAAAGCTCAAGAAAGCACGAAAACCTAGAAAGCCTCAACCATGAACATGGCATGGATTAATTAGAAACCACAGTTATAACATTAAATGTTAATTGTCTTAACTCACCTAGACACAAGTTAACAGGGTGGATCAGAAAAAATGGACCATTCCTTCTGCTGCTGTCTTCAAGAAACCCACCTCACCACTAAAGATTGACACCACCTCAGAGAGAAAGGCTGGAAAATAATTTTGCAAGCAAATGGAAATAAGAACAAGCAGATGTGGCTGCATTAATATCTGACAATATAGACTTCAAACCAAAAGAAATCAAAAAAGACAGAAGGCCACTTTTTATTGATCAATGGAACAATCCCACAAGGGGACATCACAATCATAAATCTATATGAACCAAACACAGTTGCACCACAATTAATAAAACAAAACCTACTTGATAACAAAATAGAAACACCAACACCATTATAATTGGGGATTTCAATACTCTACTATCATCAATATAAAGATCACCCAAGCAGAAAATCACCAGGGAAATAGAGCTCAACAACATCATAGATCAATTAGACCTAATAGACATCTATAGAACTTTCTACCCCAATTCTACAGAATATACCTTATTCTCAGCAGTGCAGGGAACCTTCTCCAAAATAGATCATATTTTAGGCTATAAAGCATACTTCCATAAATTCAGGAAAATTGAAGTAACTTCCTGTATCATATCAGAGCACAGTGCTTTAAAGGTCGAAACTATCAAGAGACTGGCAATATTTGGAACTCCTCCAGCTCCTTGTGTCTGAACAACATACTTTTACACAACAAATGAGTCATGGGAAAATAAATAAATAAATTGTAAAATCTCTAGAACTGAATGATAACAAAAACATAACATACCAAAACTCATGGGACACAGTAAACGTAGTTCTAAGGAGAAAATTCATAGCACTAAATGCCTTCATAATAGACAGAGAGATCTCAAATTAATAACCTAACTATCCATGTAAAGGCATTGGAAAAACAAGAATAATCCAGCCCTAAGATTTCCAGATGGAAAGAAATAATAAACAAGAGAGCTGAAATTAGGGGATTGGGAAACTAAGAAAACAATTAAGAACATTAATGGAACCAAAGAGCTAGTACTTTGAAAAAATAAATAATATTGATAATTCCCTGGCCAATTTGATCAATCAAACAAACAAAAACCCAAAGACTCAAATTTAAAAAATTAGAAATGAAAAGGGAGAGGTCACAACAGACATCAATGAAACTGGAAGAATCATCAGGACATATTTCCAAAACCTCTGTTCCATCAAATTGGATAACTTGGAAGAAGTGGATGAATTTCTCCACACATACTACCCAACAAAACTAAATCTAGAGCAGAGAAATTTCCAAAGCAAACTTATTACTTCCATCAAGATTGAAAATTTAATCAAAAACTTCCCCAAAAAAGAAAAGTCCTGGACCAGAAGGATTCTCAGCTGAATTCTACCAAACCTTCCTCAGAACTGAAATCACTTTTTTTTCAAGCTTTCTAATATGATCAGAGAACAGGAAATTCTCCCCAACTCCTTCAATAAAGGTAGCATTACCCTAACACCAAAACCAGACAGAGATATGAGAAAAGAAAACTATAGACTTTACTCTTGCAGTCAGATTCGCATTGCTGGCAGAAATCACCCAAACAAGAGCAGCTCGTGGGGAAAAGAGGTTTATTTTGGCTTACAGCCTCATGGGGGAAGCTCCATGATGGCAGGGGAAATGATTGCATGAGCAGAGGGTGGACATCACTCACTGGACAACATAAGGTAGACAATAGCAATAGGAGAGTATGCCAAACGTTGGCAAGGGGAAACTGGCTATAATACCCATTATCCTGCTCCATCAGCTGGGAACATGCATTCAGAACACCGAAGTTTATGAAGGACACCTGAATCAAGCTACCACATTCTGCCCCTGGCTCCCATAAACTGTTAACCATCCATGATGTAAAATGTAATTCATGTTTTCATTCCTCCAACTTTAAAGGTTCCCATAAATTTTTATCAATTCCAATGATGTTTATATGTCCCCATAGTTCAAGAACTTTTAACTGAGCCATAATACCAAAAAGTAACCTCAAAAACCCATACTGTCACAGAATAAATAGTCACACTGCAAAAGATGGCATTGGGCAATGTAAAGAAATACTCAAGCAATATGTGATTTAAACAGGGCAAACACCAAACTCTGTAGCTCCAAATCCAACAACTCTAGCCAGTGTTGATACCAAGACTGATAATTCTAACCAGCAACAAGTCTCTGGTGTTCCAATTCTGCCTCTATAGCTAGGCTACTCACAGTCCTGCAAAATTTCATCAGGGCTGACAGCTTTCCTTAGTAGCCTTCTCGTGGTCCTGGCATCTCCACTAGGTCTCCACTGCAATCCACAGTTCATCCTCATGGTCCCATGGGGTCTCCATTCAGGCAACCAGCCAACCTGCTTCATACTGCCCATGGCAATTTTCAAACCATAAGACCATGTTGCAAACTCAATGACCCTCTCTTTCCTGCATTTCTTATACTTCACAATACCAGGTAGGGTGCCAATTTGTTAATTCAGGGGGAAATAAAGCAGACTTGTAAGAACTCCTTGAAAACTCAGACCCTTCCAAAAGAGTCTGCATTTTTCCTGTTGCTCCAGTACAGGTCAGCTGGCCCAAACTCAAAGTTTGTAATTTTTCAATTGCAGCTGGATGGGCAGCAGTTCACCAGAAGATTTTTCTTTCTGTGTCATATCCCTCTTCCCACACCAGTTCATTTCTATACAAAGTAACCCTGTATAACTTCTTAGGACATGGGCAAAACAGCAAGCTGTTTACAGAAACTGCTAGCCCAGTCCAAGCAAAGCTCTTTATTACCCTCATAAGTCAAAACTCACAGTCCATAGTTCTTACTGCATTCAGGTCTTTCAATTCTGACCAGAATAGTCCATCAAGCTGTACTTACAGGACTGCAAGGCATCTGTTAGGCCAAGGTTTCAAATCCTTCCACATTCCTGAAAATCAGCTCCAGAAGGCCAAAGCCCAACAGTATGTATCTAGCAGCAATCCCACTACTCGGTACCACTTTATTATTGCAGAGAGATTTTCATTGCTGATAGAAATCACCCAACCAAGAGCAGCTTGTGGGGAAAAAGAGGTTTATTTTGGCTTACAGGCTTGAATGGTAAGCTCCACAATGGCAGGGAAAATGATGGCATGAGCAGAGGGTGGATAACACCCTCTAGCCAACATCAGATGGACAGTAGCAAAATCCTGAATAAAAACCTTAAAAATCTAATTCAACAACACATCAAAAACATCCACATTGATCAAGCAGTCTTCATCCAAGGGATGGTTTTACATGTGGAAATCAATTAATTAATACACCACATAAATAATCTTAAACATAAGAACCATATGATCATTTTAATTGAATGTAAAGTCTTTGACAAAATACATCACATCATGATCAAAATGCTGTAGACAATAGGCATAGATGGCTTATATCTCAACATAATAAGGGACAGATAAGAGGGATTAAAGAGTTTGGGGGAAGGGTGATGGTTGGGAAGGAGGGTTTACACAAAACCAAATCCAAAATGAATGGGTACCACAGAAACTTTCCTGTAGGACAGCAGACAAAAATATGTACCTCTCAACAGGAGCATGGAGGGATGATCTATTAAGAAGGGGCTTGGAGAGGGTGGGATGAAGCCTAACCCTAAAATATTTGGCTCTGGCTTGTAACTCCCAGTACCAGAATTTGGATTTAACCTACATTGAGCTGCTGATCAGAAAGGCATACAAGGTCACCAAAACAAGACAGGCTCTGTCAAAGCACTTGATTACCTTCCTGAGGTAAAAGGTAAGTCCTTATTGCTGAAGACACCACATGCTGCCAATTCAGAACACTGAAAGATCTGGCTGAATCTGGAAGGAAGCTAGCTCCCAGATGGTTAGCCCATATAGTATTGAGATGTGCTACATGAGCTTCTGGGGCAAATGGACAACAATATTGTTAGCAAGCAGGGAACACTGGTATATGAAAGCAACCAGCCTGACAAGATGCACACACCTGCATAAAACAGCCTATTTTGTAACTAGTGGCTTTCTGGTTGGCTATGAGATCCTCTCAGTAGAATGGAATACATAACTGAAACTGGGAACCAAGTCAGAATTCTGTAGACATTAAGATTATAGACACCAGTGAGAATTTCCCATTACTCCTTGTCCCAAAGTGAGGCTACACCCATAAAAATCTCTATAAATTAGCATTGCTTATCACCTTTAACCTATCCTGATTTCACTCTCTCTTGAACAATCTGCTTTTCTTTTTCAGAAATCAGTGAGAGCCAAGGACAACCAAAATCTATTAAGAACACAAGAAAGCATAGCTCGTTCCATAGCAGGAGATGAACCACCACTCACACAGCTACTAGAGCCCAGGTGAAGCTACAGAGGTATTGGTGAGATGAGGAAGAGTACTGCTTCCATGACGAGTCTGACCACCTGTGCCAAAGTGATGGAGACAGGCACTGAGGATACGGAAAATGCACCAAAGAAGAAATCTATAAGCTGTTGAGAGCCCAGAATTGAAGTAGACATAAATCATACCCACCAAGTCTCAAGGAATTTTGCAAAAGAGTGGAAATTAAGAATGTAAGAGCCATAGGGTTACAGGGAATATCCCAAAACATTGCCTTCAATGACTGACTGCTGCTCTTACAACTCTAAATCCACAATTCTATGATGAATTCTAGCAATCCTACTAAGGAGGGCCTCAGTTGAGTGGGGACAGGCAGGAGGGAAATGATGGTACCAACACATGATCTATCCTTACAAAGTTTCTACTTAATAATAAAAAAAAGAAATATAAGATGTACATGTGCTCATGGGACTAGAGTATGCTAAATGAGAAAGTGGTGAGAAAACTGGGTCCCTGAGGGTGAGGAAATAACATGGGTTGTGACTATCATGAAATTATTCCTGTGGAGTCAGAGTATTGAGTGTAATGATGTTGCTGAAAAAGTTAGGGACAAGTAATAACAGACTAAATATGTGCCCTTCTACCCTATTTTCAGACACACCCTAAATTTAGGGAAGACAAAAAAAATAAGTAGAGCAATGTGTAGGAGAGCTATTGTTATAATGAGAGAATCCAGCATTTTTTAAACTTTATTAAGAGTAGAATGATATTTTAGAAAACTTGAATTTTGACCTTTGAAATTTAAAAATATGTAATAGTATACTTAAGTTATTTTTTGGTTGAATTTTAAATATATCTTTATTTTATTTCATTTTATTTTTGGATTTTTGACATAGGGTCTCACTCTAGTTCAGGCTGACCTGGAATTCACTATGTAGTCTCAAGGTGGCCTGAAACTCACTGAGATCCTCCTACCTCTGCCACCCAAGTTCTGGTATTAAAGGCATGGACCACCATCCTCAGCAACTTTTAAATATATCTTAATCTTAAACTTAACTTTTTGTTTTCTTTCCTAACTTCTGTTTTTGTGGTTTTCAGTGCCTGTGGCTAATTTTAAATAGACTGGATTGGAACAGTCTGTCTTCGCATTCCTGAGTTAGCAGTCCCATAGACCCATGTTCTATCTCCCTATGTCCCTCTGCACTTCCCTTATTCCCCCTGTCAGAAAATATCAGACTTCTATCTGAGGGATAAGGACAGAAATCTTGACTGATTCATCTTGGACAGGGGATGGTGAAGAGGGTGTTTATGGGTTTCTATGCTTATTGATATTTAAACTTTAGAGCACAATCCATGGGAACCCAGACAGATAGTGGTAGAATATTGTAGGATACTCTAAAATGGATTGATGGAACTGTAGTGACTGTTCCAGAAGGCCAGTTATGTCATTTTTTACTTTTGACTCATGTTAGGCTTAGAGAAAACTTATTAAACAAAAATTAGTTAAAATGGATCATGATTTTGTTAGACTCAGTTCCCCCCCCAACCCGCCCAGGAAAGTTTAACATAGTAGGAAACCTAGGTATAGTTGAAATCTAACTTTGATATGAGACATGGCAATATAAAAAAATGCCAACTTATTATAAAGATTTAAATCTGAATTATATGAACAATTAATGCAAGAGAAAATACAGAGGGCCAAACTTTTTATTTTAACCCATTCACCACAGTCAACTTAAAACTTTTCCAGTTTAAGTTTCACAAACTTTAACTTTCATGCCCTTTGTACAACATATCTTAAATTTTTAATTCTTTACAAAGTCCTTTTTGATCTAAAAATGTATCCCTTCATTTTAATCTTCTTAACTGAAAACACACTTTAGAATTGTAATTTTTACCTCTTCTTTTATTGGATGGTCACTTTTTGTATTTTGTATTATCATTGTTATTGCAAAATTTATAAATTAGCATTTAAATCAAGAAGCTATAGTTGACTGGATATAAGTATTTTGTGTTTTAACAGTAATGAACATAAATATACCAATAGTCTTGTGTCTATTAATAAATTTAAGTTAATTATTTTCTTAAAGATTAAAGTCATAATAAACATTTAAAAGGTGATGTTAGTAGCAGGATTAAAACTTGGTATACAGGGCTGGAGAGATGGCTTAGTGGTTAAGCGCTTGCCTGTGAAGCCTAAGGAATCTGGTACGAGGCTCGATTCCTCAGGACCCACGTTAGCCAGATGCACAAGGGGGAGCACGCATCTGGAGTTCGTTTGAAGTGGCTGGAGGACCTGGCACACGCACTCTCCTCTCTCTCTCTGCCTCTTTCTCTCTCTGTCTGTCACTCTCAAATAAATAAATAAAAATTAAAAAAAAAAAAACTTGGTATACAAACATGTCTATTGCTATAATAAGCATGGCCAAGCATGTTACCAAAAACACAGAGGTAAAGTATATTAAATATTTTGTAAATCTATTTCCAGCAGCTTAGCGTCATGTTAAAATACATCTATATAATTCAGAGTGCTTAATGACCATAAATTTAGTTATACATAAAGACAGACTGACTGCATGAAACAGAGGAACACATGATAGCACAATGACTGGCTAGCCAGCCTTAGACATATGATAAAGACTAGTAATATATATAGATAAAGACTAGTAATACATATAATATTATTAAAGGGAGATGGCCATATTTTCTTTAAAACATCAGAATTGATGAAGACTCAAGTTAATTTGATTTTCTTTACATTTATATGAGAATTTACTTATGAGCCAATGTTACCATATCAACAATATATATATATTCTTAGCTATAAAACTGCCACAAAAACAAAATGGATCTTGTCATTTTATTTTTTTTTTAATATGTTATTTGTCAGTTCCAAAATCAAACCATTTTCCTTAAAAGATTAAATAATATTAAAGACAGGGCAGTAGCCAGTAGCAATTTGAATTTAAGATTGACACCTTTTTCTCTTTCTTTGGCTCTGGGAAGAATCTAATACATGGGAGAGGCCTGTATGTCTTCCAGGAAAGCATAGAGTTGATGAGCAGGTCCTATTAACGTCACCAAAAAACAATTTATGTGGCCAATGTTTAGCAGCAGTAAGTGTTTGGGTATCAGGGATGGGAAGGAGATTTATTTATGTAAGGAGGCTAAGGCTGACAGGAGAAAGAGGGGTGGCTTGAGAGGATGTAACAGAATTAGCTTGTGAGCTTGATAGGGCAGAAGGGAAGGAATGAGTAGGGGAAAGGGAAAATTATGGAGGCTTGGCCAAGGAAGAAAACTGTGTGGAGAGGAGGACAGAGCTGCGGGAGAGCACTGGGGGAGCAGATGGGAAGGGGGACTTTGATAAAAGAGGGTTTGTTAGTTGAGTTTGGATCTGACAGAGGGTCTTGGTAGGTTTGTGGTGGGATTTGACCTAAAAAGTATTTGTTAGGTGAAAACCAAGACACAGGGAGGAATGTGAGCTAAGGTAAAGGAAAGCCTGGGTAGAAGGAACATTGGACATTTCTTTGGAGAATGTGGGGTACCAAATTCAGGGCAGCAGTTTTGGTTGTCCAGAATATAAAGCTTTATTGGAAGACAGGCTAAAGGGCTGTCCTGTGGAATGAAGAAAGATTTTCCCATTTTGGAGTTTTAGGTATGGACCAAGGTTAGCCCTCAGTCTCTGAGACTGAAAGGATTTCTGAAGGAATTTCTGAAAGTTCTCCTCATATGTCCCTAGAAAAGACTGCCAAGAAGTATGAATGGAACGACCTCAGTGCCATGGAAATGAATAGGACCTTCTGGTAATCTTAAAAACTGTTAGGAGATAGTATGAAAACTCTCCTGGGGTCTTGGAAATAAAAGGAAGGTGAAGTCCCAGGGCACAAGTGGGAAATCAGTGGATGGAGGCCTAACTGCTTGGGCTGCTGTGTTGAATGACTGGTGTTGGGTGTTGTTCCAGAAATAGCAAGGATGGACCTCTTTATGCCAGAGGTAAAAGAAAGGAAGTAAAGCAGGAAGGGAGAGGGTAGAAAGGAATGGAAGAGAATGAGAGAAAAAGAGACAGAGAGAACCAAGGAATCTTGCATCTGTCAACAAACTCCAGATGTATGTACCACTTTTACATCTGGATTCATGTGGATACTAGGGAAATGAATCCAGTTTGGCAGCTTTGCAAGCAAGAGCCTTTAACTGTTGAATCATCTTAGGAAACATCATATCCTTTGTAGAAATTGCAATTTCCTGGTACCATATTTCTCCTCTCTGAAAATTGTCCATAATTTTCTGATAATGTAGGTCTGAGGGTGTGTGAATTTTTTCCATGTACTGGCCTGAAAAAGATGAATTTCTTTATTTTTTAAATTTTTATTAGCATTTTCCATGATTATAAAAAAAAATCCCATGGTAATTCCCTCCCCTCCCCCACACTTTCCCCTTTGAAATTCCATTCTTCATCATATTACTTCCCCATCTCCATCATTGTACTTACATATATACAATATCAACCTATTAAGTACCCTCCTCCCTTCTTTCTCTTCCCTTTATGTCTCCTTTTTAACTTACGGGCCTCTGCTACTAAGTATTTTCATTCTCATGCAGAAGCCCAATCATCTGTAGCTAGGATCCACATATGAGAGAGAACATGTGGTGCTTGGCTTTCTGGGCCTGGGTTACCTCACTTAATATAATCCTTTCCAGGTCCATCCATTTTCTGCAAATTTCATAACTTCATTTTTCTTTACTGCTGAATAGAACTCCATTGTATAAATGTACCACATCTTCATTATCCACTCATCAGTTGAGGGACATTTAGGCTGGTTCCATTTTCCAGCTATTATAAATTGAGCAGCAATAAACATGGTTGAGCATGTACTTCTAAGGAAATGAGATGGGTCCTTCAGATATATTCCTAGGAGTGCTATAGCTGTGTCATATGATAGATCAATCTTTAGCTGTTTTAGGAACCTCCACACTGATTTCCACAATGGCTGGACCTGATTGAATTTCCACCAGCAGTGTAGAAGGGTTCCTCTTTTTCCACATCCCCCGCCAATATTTATGACCATTTGTTTTCATGATAGTGGCCAATCTGACAGGAGTGAGATGGAATCTCAATGTAGTTTTAATCTGCATTTCCCTGATGACTAGTGATGTAGAACTTTTTTCTAGATGCTTATATCCATTCATATTTCTTCCTTTGAGAATGCTCTATTTAGCTCCATAGCCCATTTTTTGATTGGCTTGTTTGATTCCTTATTATTTAACTTTTTGAGTTCTTTGTATACCTAGATATTAACCCTCTATCAGATATATAGCTGGTAAAGATTTTTTCCCATTCTGTAGGTTGCCTCTTTGCCTTTTTCACTGTGTCCTTTGCAGTGCGAAATCTTTGTAATTTCATGAGGTCCCAGTGATTAATCTGTGGTTTTATTGCCTGAGCAATTGGAGTTATAATCAGAAAGTGTTTGCCAAGACCAATATGTTGAATGGTTTCCCCTACTTTTTCCTCTAGCAGTTTCAGTTTCAGGTCTGATGTTAAGGTCTTTAATCCATTTGGACTTAATGCTTGTGTATGAAGAGAGAGAAGAATCTATTTTCATCCTTCTGCAGACATATATCCAGTTTTCCCAACACCATTTCCTGAAGAGGCTGTCTTTTCTCCAATGAGTATTTTTGGCACTTTTATCGAATATCAGGTGGCTATAGCTACTTGGACTTACATCTGGGTCCTCTATTCTGTTCCACTGATCTACATGTCTGTTTTTGTGCCAGTACCATGCTGTTTTTGTTACTATGGCTCTGTAGTATAGGTTAAAATCAGGTATGGTGATACCACCAGCCTTATTTTTGTTGTTCAGTATTATTTTAGGTATTCGGGGTTTTTTGTGATTCCAAATGAATTTTGGGATTGTTTTTTCTATTTCCATGAAGAATGCCTTTGGAATTTTGATGGGGATTGCATTAAATCTGTAGATTGCTTTTGGTAAGATTGCCATTTTCACAATATTGATTCTTCCAATCCAGGAACAAGGGATGTTTCTCCACTTTCTAGAGTCTTCTGCAATTTCTCGCTTGAGTGTTTTAAAGTTCTCATTGTAGACATTCTTTACTTCCTTGGTTAGGTTTATTGCAAGGTACTTCATTATTTTTTTTGATGCAATTGTGAATGGACGTGATTCTCTGCTTTCATCCTCTGTGTGTTTGTTGTTAGCATATATGAAGGCTACTGATTTCTGTGTATTTATTTTGTATCCTGCTACATGGCTGTAGGTTTTGATCAGCTCTAACAGTTTGCTAGTAGAGTCTTTAGGGTCCTTTATGTATAGATTCATGTCATCTACAAATATGATAACTTGATATCTTCCTTTCCAATTTGTATCCCTTTTATGTGTGTCTCTTGCCTTATTGCTATGGCTGAGACTACCAAAACTATATTAAATAAAAGTGGGGACAGTCGACACCCTTGTCTTGTTCCTGAAATTAGAGGAATAGCTTCCAGTTTTTCCCCATTTAGTAATTTGTTGGCTGTAGGCTTGTCATAAATAGCTTTTCTTTTATTGAGATATGTCCTTTCTATTTCCAATCTCTGTAGGACTTTTATCATGAAGGGATGTTGGATTTTGTCGAACGCTTTCTCTGCGTCTAATGAGATGATCATATGTTTTTTGTCCTTCAATCCATTTATATAATGTATTACATTTATAGATTTGCGTATATTGAACCATCCCTGCATCTCTGGGATAAAGCCTACTTGGTCAGGGTGAAATATCTTTTTGATATATTCTTGTATTCTGTTTGCCAATATTTTGTTGAGAATTTTTGCATCTATGTTCATGAGGGAGATTGGTCTGTAATTTTCTTTTCTTGTTCTATCTTTGCCTGGTTTTGGTATCAGGGTGATGCTGGCCTCATAGAAGGAGTTTGGTAGAATTCCTTCTTTTTCTATTTCTTTTTCCTGAAAAAGCTTAAGAAGCAATGGTGTTAGCTCTTCCTTAAAGGTCTGGTAAAATGCAGCAGTGAATCCATCTGGGCCTGGGTTCTTTTTAGTTGGGTGATTATTGATAACTCTTCGGATCTCCATGTTTGTTATAGGTCTATTTAAGTGATTAATCTCATTTTGATTTAGTTTAGGTAGGTCATATAAATCAAGGAAATCATCCATTTCTTTCAGATTTTCATACTTTGTGGAGTATATGCTTTTATAGTATGTCCCTATGAGTTTTTGAATTTCTCTGGAATGTTTTGTGATGTTAACTTTTTCTTCTCTGATTTTATTAATTTGTGTCTCTTCTCTCTTTCTTTTGGTCAGATTTGCTAAGGGTTTATCAATCTTGTTTATCCTTTCAAAGGACCAACTCTTTGTTTCATTAATTCTTTGGATTTTTTGTTGTTGTTGTTGTTGTTTCTATTTCATTAATTTCTGCCCTAATCTTTATTATTTCTTCCTGTCTACTGATTTTTGGTTTGCCTTGTTCTTCTTTTTCCAAGGCTTTATGGTGAAGCATTAAGTCATTTATTTGTGACCTTTCTAGTATCTTAATATAGGCACTTAAGGCTATAAATTTAAAAAGACCTAATATTTGGATCATTGGCATACAAGAAAAGGAATAAAAATATATATCAAAGGCATCAAGAATATCTTCAACAAAATCGTTGAAGACAATTTCTCTAACCTTATAAAAGAGAGTCCCATCAAAGTATAAGAGAGTTCAGAACACCAAATAGGCAGGACCAGAGAAGAAATTCCCCAATTCATATTATTGTTAAATTCTCATACTCATCAAAGAACAAATACAACCTGGGGATATTACAATTACAAACCTATATACACCAGACATAGCACAAAATTTTATAAAGCAAATTCTGTTGGATAACAATATAGAAATAACCCCTAACATAATTATAGTAGGAGAGTTTTATACTCCACTATCATCATTAGACAGGTCATGTAAGCAGGAAATTAACCAGGAAATAAGGGTATTTAACAATATAAGATCAACTGGACTTAACTGACATCAACAGACTAATACACCCTAATTCCAAAGGATACATGTTCTTCTCAGCAGCTTATGGAAACTTCTCTAAAATAGATCATATATTGGGGCATAAGACATATCTCAACAAATTCAGGAAAAAGAACCATAATTCCATGCTCTGTATCAGACCACCATGCAATAAACCTAGAGATTAACCACAAAGAAAACAACAGAAAATCCACCAATACCTAGAGACTGAATGATAAATCTCAACATATAAAAACTTTTGGGACACAATGAAGGCAGTCTTAGGAGGCAAGTTTATAGTACTGAATGCTTTCATTACAAAAACAGAGGGATCTGAAGTCAACAACTTAAGATAGAACAATTCAAACCCAACAAAACCAGACTTAAGTAAGTAATCAAGATCAAAGCAGAAATCAATGAGTTGGAAATAAAAATGCAATTAAAAATTGATGAATCAGCTGGGCGTGGTGGCACACGCCTTTAATCCCAGAACTTGGAAGGCAGAGGTAGGAGGATTGCTGTGAGTTTGAGGCCACCTGAGACTCCATAATGAATTCCAGGTCAGTCTAGGCCAGAGTGAGACCCTACCTCGAAAAAGCAAAAAAAAAAATTGATGAATCAAAGAACTGGTTCTTCAAAAAATAAACAAGATTAATAAACCCCTAATCAATTTGACCAAAGGAAAAAGGAGAAGGCTTGAATCAGCAAGATCAGAAAAGAAAAGGGAGATGTTACAACAGACCACAGTGACATTACGGAGAATCAGCAGGACATAATTCAAAGATCGATACTCTACAAAATTGGAAAACCTGGAAGGAATGGATGAATCCCTTAACTCATACCACCTACAAAATTAAACCCAGAAAAGATAAACTACCTGGATAGAGACTCAACATCTAATGAGATTGGAGCTGTAATTAAAAGACTTCCAACATAAAATCTTGATTAATAGCCTCTGGGTTTTTTATTAAAAAACTGGGATATTTACTCTCTGGCTTCTTTATCACTACTTTTTGTAAAATATTTGGTTGTAATTTAAATTCTTTTGTTGCAAATAAGGGTGTCTTTCTGGTTGCTTTTAATACTACTCATCTTGTAGGTGGTTTTTTTAAAATTTTTATTGAAATATGATTTATAGACATTTTATTTATGGTAATTTTTCTTGAGACTTGGTGAGTTTTTTGATCTGTGCACTTCATAGTTACCAGATTTGGAAAAAAAATAGTCATTGTTTCTTCTTTTTTTTGTCTTTTTTTACCTCTTCTTCTAGGACTCACATTCTATACATGGTATTTTATACTCTCTCACAGAATATTACAGTTTGATTTTCCAAACTTTCTCTCTCATTCATTTCAAATGATATGGCTATGTCTTGCATGATCAATGATTTTCTGAAGTATTGCCTTTTATTGAGAAGTCTATTCATTGTTTTCATATGAGGTAGTGTACATTTTATCCAAAGACATTCTGTTTTATCTTATTCCCATATTTTACTTTTTTTTCATGATTCATATTTTCTTCTATGTAGTTGGAAATAGGAAGCACATTTATTTTCACCCCCTTTAATCCATGTTTCCCTTCTCCTTTTCTTCCTCTTCTTTCTACTTTTCTTTCTCTCTCTCGCTCTCTTTCTCTCTCCCCTGCAGCCTCACTTCCACATTCAGCATTCTTCTACATTGTACCCAATCTAGTGCATGAACTGATAGACCTCTTTTTGTTCAAGAAGAATCTATTCTCATGATAGAAATGAGAAAAAGCTGAAGTTCAGATCCCCTCAAGCATATATGCCCAGATTTCTAACACTGTTATAGCAACTCATATTTTACTGCCCCAAACAAGTTAGCTGTATAGAAATTTCATGTGAACTAAAACATTCCATACTGGAGAAAAGCTCCTTAAGGAAGTTAAAAATTGAAACATAGTTTCATTAAGATTGAGAAAGTGATGAATTGATAGGAGGCTCCTTTAGGCTCAAGAAGTAAACAACTTGTGTGTGTGTGTGTGTGTGTGTGTGTGTGTGTGTGTATGTGTGTGTGTGTGTGTGTATTATTAGCTTCTTCTATCCTTCATGCACTTCTGTAGTGGCTTTGCTTGACTGAATTTTTGAATGTCTGCCTTTTTTACGTATTTATGTATATGGGTGTGTTTGGTATGTGTTTGTGTGTGTAGGTTCACATTTCATAGCGTGCATGGAAGTCAGAGGATAATCTCAATGCATGTCTCCTTTTCTTCCACATTGTCTATAGTTTGCTGAGGTAGCCATTGAGCTCATGGAATCTCTGGGGTCCACCTGCTATTCTTAAGCATCTGTCAGCTGGTCTACATGGAAGAGATTATCAGCTCAGTTCCGACAGGATTTCTCAGTGGCCTTGCAGCCCAAGTATGTGAAGTCTTCAGCAATAGGGTCTTACCATCTATTCCTGGTGGGAAAACAAGGGCCTCAGCAATGGCCTATAATGTTTTGGGGGCATCAGGGACCTCCCTGGCCAAAAACTCACTGGAAGTATCCAACCCTGGCACTGAAAATTTTCTAACGATGATATATGGCTCCCGAGTGTTCCATTGTTCAAAACTGGAGGATGCCATATGATTTATTTGCATCCTCTTAGATTTTGATTAGCCCTCCCTCCACCTTTCCTTTACTCAATCTCTTCCCCTGACCTCACTTTGGGCATTTTCACTCCCATTAATCTATTGTTCTAATTATGTATATACAATACAAATCTATTAAGTACCCTCCTCCCTTCCTTTCTCTTCCCTTTATATCTCCTTTCTAACTTACTGGCCTCTGCTACTGAGGTTTTTCCTTTTCACACAGAAGCCCAATCAACTGTAGCTAGGATCCATATATGAGGGAGAACATGTGGTGATTGGCTTTCTGGGTCTGGGTTACCTCACAATAATCCTTTCCAAATCCATCCATTTTCCTGCAAATTTCATAACTTCATTTTTCTTTAGCACTGAGTAGAATTCCATTGTATAAATGTGCCACATCTTCATTATCCACACATCAGTTGAGCGACATCTAGGCTGGTTCCATTTTCCAGCTATTGTGAATAGAGCAGCAATAAACGTGGTTGAGCATAAACTTCTAAGGAAATGGGATGAGCCCTTAGGATATATGCCTAGGAGTGCTACAGCTGGGTCATATGGTAGATCAATTTTTACCTGGCTTAGGAACCTCCACCCTGATTTCCACAATGGCTGGACCAGATTGCATTCCCACTAACAGTGTAGAAGGGTTCCTCTTTTACCACATCCCACCAACATTTATGATCATTTGTTTTCATGATGGTGGCCAATCTGACAGGAGTGAGATGGAATCTCAATGTAGTTTTAATCTGCATTTCCCTGATGACTAGTGATGTAGAACATTTTTTTAGATGCTTATATGCCATCTGCATTTCTTCTTTTGAGAACTCTCTATTTAGTTCCATAGCCCATTTTTTAATTGGCTTGTTTGCTTTCTTATTATTTAACTTTTTGAGTTCTTTGTATATCCTAGATATTAATCCTATATCAGATGCATAGCTGGCAAAATTTTTTCCCATTCTGTAGGTTGCCTTTTTGCTTAATTCACAATGTCCTTTGTAATACAAAATCTTTGTAATTTTATGAGGTTCCAGTGGTTAATCTATGGTTTTATTGCCTGAGCAATTGGAGTTGTATTCAGAAAGTCTTTGCCATGACCAATATGTTGAAGAGTTTCCCCTAATTTTTCCCCTAGCAATTTCAGAGTTTCAGGTCCGATGTTAAGGTCTTTAGTCCATTTAGATTTAGTCATTGTGCATGGAGAGGGAGAAGTATCTATTTTCATCCTTCTACGCATACATATCCAGTTTTCCCAACACCATTTGATGAAGAGGCTGTATTTTCTCCATTGAGTATTTTTGACATTTTTATGGAATATCAGGTGGCCATAGATTCCTGGACTTATATCTGGGTCCTCTATTCTGTTCCATTAATCTACATGTCTGCTTTTGTGCCAGTTCCATGCTGTTTTTCTTACTATGGCTCTGTAGTATAGGTTAAAATCAGGTATGGTGATACCACCAGTATCATTTTTGTTGCTCAGTATTATTTTAAATATTTGTGGGTTTTTTTTTTTTTGTGATTCCAAAGAATGTTTGAATAGTTTTTTTCTCTTTCCTTTAAGAATGTCATTGGAATTTTGATGGGGAATGCATTAAATGTGTAGATTGCTTTGGTAAGATTGCAATTTTCACAATATTGATTCTTCTGATCCAGGAACAAGGGATGTTTCCATTTCCCAGTGTCTTCTGCAATTTCTTGCTTGAGTGTGTTATAGGTTTCACTGTAGAGATCCTTTACTTCCTTGCTTAGGTTTATTCTAAGGTACTTTATTTTCTTTGATGCAATTGTGAATGGCGTATAGGAATGCTACTGATTTCTGTGTATTTATTTTGTATCCTGCTACATGGCTATAGGTGTTTATCAGCTCTAACAGTTTGCTAGTAGAGTCTTTAGGGTCCTTTATATATAGAATCATGTCATATACAAATATGATAACTTGATCTCTTCCTTTCCAATTTGTATCACTTTTATATGTGCCTTTTGCCTTATTGCTGTAGCTAAGACTTCCAGTACTATATTAAATAAAAGTGGGGGCAGTGGACACCCCTGTCTTGTTCCTGATTTTAGTTGAAAAGCTTCCAGTTTTTCCCCATTTAGTAATATGTTGGCTGTCATCTTGCCATAAATAGCCTTTATTATATTGAGATATGTTCCTTCTATTCCCATTCTCTGTAGTACTTTTATCATGAAGGGATGTGGGATTTTGTCAAACGCATTCTCTTTGTCTAATGAAATGATGATATGATTTTTGTCCTTCAGTCCATTTATATAATGTATTACATTTATCGATTTGTATATGTTGTGCCATCCCTGTATCTCTGGGATAAAGCCTACTTGGTCAGGGTGAATGATCTCTCTAATATATTCTTGTATTCTGTTTGCCAATATTTTGGTGAGAATTTTTGCATCTATGTTCATGAGGGAGATTAGTCTGTAATTTTCTTTCTTTCTTTTTTTTTTTTCTATCTTTGCCTGGTTTTGGTATCAGGGTGATACTAGCTTTATAGAAGTAGTTTGGTAGGATTCCTTCTTTTTCTCTCTTATGGAAAAGCTTAAGAAGCAATGGTGTTATTTTTTCCCTGAGGGTCTGGTAAAATTCAGCAGTGAATCCATTTTGGCCTGGACTTTTTTTAGTCAGAGATTTTTGATAACTGCTTGGATCTCCATGCTTGTTAAAGGTCTATTTAAGCGATTAATCTCATCTTGATTTCATTTAGGTAGGTCATATAAATCAACTAAATCATCCATTTCTTTCAGATTTTCATACTTTGTGGAGTATATGCTTTTATAGCATGTCCCTATGACTTTTTGTATTTCTCTGGCATCTGTTGTGATGTTAACTTTTTCATCTCCAATTTTATTAATTTGTGTCTCTTCTCTCTTTTCGTCAGATTTGCTAAAGGCTTATCAATCTTGTTTTCTTTTCAAGTAATCAACTTATGATTATTGATTCTTTGAATTGTTCTTTTTTTTTTTTGCTTCTAGTTCATTAATTTCTGCCCTATTCTTTATTAGTTCCCTTCTACTGATTTTTAGTTTGCCTTGTTCTTCTTTTTCCAAGGCTTTAAGGTGAAGCTTTAGGTCATTTACTTGTGACTTTTCTAATTTCTTAAAATAAGCACTTAAAGTTATAAATTTACCTCTTAGGACTGCCTTCATTGTGTCCCAGAGATTTTGGTATGTTGTGTTCTCATTATAATTTGACTCTATAATTTTTTTAATTTTCTTCTTGATTACTTCATTTAGTAGTGTGTTGTTTAATTTCCATGATTTTGTGTATGTTCTATAGCCTTTCTTGCTCTTGAAAAGAATGTATATTCTGCTGAAAAGAATGTATATTCTGCAGCATTTGGATGAAATGTCCTGTAGATATCTGTTAGGTCCATTCCTTCTATGACCTCATTTAGTCCAGATGATTCTCTGTTTATTTTTTCCCAGGATAACATGTCAATTGATGGGAGTGGTGTTTTGAAGTCCCCCACTACCACTGTGTTTGGTGTTATCTGTGACTGTAGTTCTAATAGCATTTGTTTGATGAATATGGGGGCCCCCATGTTAGGTGCATATATGTTTAGCATTGTAAGGTCCTCCTGTTTAAGGGTGCCTTTAATCAATATATAGCGACCTTCCTTATGTTTCTTAACAAATGTTGGACTGAAGTCTACCTTGTCAGATATTATGATAGCAAACCCTGCTTGTTTTCTAGGTCCGTTTGCTTGAAACTCCATTTTCCAACCATTCACCCTAAGACAGTGTCTATCCTTTTTAGAACGGTGGATTTCTTGGAGCCATAAATTGAAGGATCTGCTTTTTAACCCAGTCTTCGAAACTATGCCTTTAGTTTGGGGCATTGAGGCCATTGATATTAAGAGATAATATTGAAAGGTGTGTATGGATTTTTGCCATTTTTGTTTTTGTGTGTGTGTGTGTGTGTGTGTGTGTGTGTGTGTGTGTGTGTGTGTTTCTTCTGGTTTTACCTTTGCTCTCTTGTGGTAACTTGTATTAGAGTATAGTTTGTTTTTTCCGGGTTCCTTATATATGTGCTTTTCTTTTTCTTCAGCATGGAGGATTCTTTCAAGTATTTTCTGTAGAGTTGGTTTTTTCTTCCAATACTCCTTTAGCTTGCTTTTGTCATGGAATGTCCTTATTTTTCCATCTATCTTAATGGATAGTTTTGCAGGATAAAGTAACCTTGATTGACAGTTGTTATCTCTCAGGACTTGTAATACATCACTCCAGACCTTCTGGTTTTTAAACTTTGTGTTGAGTAATCTGCTGTAATCTTGATAGGCTTGCCTTTGTAGGGAACTTGATTTTTCTCTCTGACTGCTTCCAGTATTTTTTCTTTGGTTTGTGTGTTTGGTAGTTTGATTATAATATGGCAAGCAGAGGTTTATTTCCAGGTTTTGTCTGGCTGGTGTTCTAAAGGATTCCTGTATCTGCATTGGCACCAATTTCCCAATTTGGGGAAAGTTTTCTTTTATGATTTTGTTGAAGAGGCCAACTATGCCTTTGGAGTGAAATTCTTCTCCTTCTACTATGTCCTGAATTCTTTTTTTTTAAATCTTTTTATAGTGTACCGAATATCTTGAAATTCCCACTCATACTTTCCTATTATTTTCTCTTTCTCTTTGTTGGACTGTATTAGATTTGCCACCCGCTCTTGTAGCTGAGATATTCTGTCCTTTCCTTCATCCATTCTACTGGTGAGATTTTCAACAGATGTTTTTATTTCATTAACTCTGTTCTTCATTACTAGTAATTCTGACTGATTTTTCTTTATCATTTCTATTTCCTTCTTTATGTCTATTATTGACCTCTTCATTAAATTGGTGTCCTGTGTTTTCTTTGATTCATTTGATTTCTTCTTTCCCTTTTTTTTTTTTTTGTTCTTTGACTTCTTTGAGTATATTTATATACATTCTTTTGAAATCTTTCTTAGGCATTTCCGCTAATTCATTCTCACTGGATGTCATTTCTGATGTATTAATACTTTCTGGTGGATTTATATTGTCTTGATTTTTGGTGGTTCTTGTGTTATTATATATATATATATATATATATATATATATATATAATATATATATATAATATATAATATATATATAATATATATAACATATATTTATATATATTATATAATTTATATATATAATATATTTTTATATATATTATATATATATATATATATATATATATATATATATATATATATATATATTTGCATCCTGGATTATTTAATGATTGGATTTTCTAGTTAGCTGGTTATTAGTAGATGTAACAGACAATCTGGTGTTATATAACTTTAGGGTAAGAGCTTAAGGCATTAGGTGTGGCTCTCAAGACTGTCAGAGTATTTATCCAAGAGTAGGTATTATGCCAACCAGATCCTCTTCCTGTCCCTTAGGGTGTGTATTGCCCCACCCACACCCTTAATCCTGACATCAAGGAGTTTGAGATTTCTGTTCTGTTGAGTATTCCAACTCAGCATGTGACCAAGTGAGACTCTTCCCTGGTGTAATCTTAGTTACCTCTGCTCCTGTTTGGTTCTTGCTGTCAGTTCAAATTGGCATGGCCTGGTCCCTGGATCACTACTCTGTTCGCTGGAGCTGAGCAATGGGGGTGTGGGGAGGCTGCCGATTCTGCTCTAGTTCTCTTGCTGTTCCACGTGTTCTTCTACCTTGTGATCTGCTCCTCCATTGTTCACTTCTGTTCTCCCTTTATGTTTTTTGAGTTTTCAGAGAGCTCCAGCATGAGTGGAAGCTTCCCTCACCTGGCTTTTCCTGAGGCTCAAGCTGAGCCTGGCGTCTCTCTGGTGCACCACCACTACTGCCACAGTTGGCGGACCTGCCGGAGCTGCTTCTGCCAGCCTATGTGGGCTCTGGATGTCCTAGATCTCTCCTACTTCTCTGCTGCCATTTCCTATACACCTCACTTTTAAGTAAAAGTGTGTGTTTTGCTGAGGTTTTTTTTTTTTTTTTTTTAATTGTTTTTACTTTTTTGGCTTTCCCCCCCCTAGGCTGCTTTGATGTGGTACCTTTGCCACCATCTTAACTGGAAGTCACCCCCTTTTTTTTTTATGAGAGAGTGTGAGGGAGAAAATTGATGAGACAGAGAGGGAGGCAGGGAGAGAATTGTCATGCCAGGACCTCCAACAACTGCAATCTAACTCCAGATACATGTGACACCTGTACACATGCCTGATCTTGTGCATGCATCACCTTGTGCATCTGGCTTATGTGGGATCGGCGGTTTGAACCTGGATCCTTAGGCTTCCCAGGCAAGCACCTTGGCCACTAAGCCATCTCTCCATTTCTCAGCTCCAATTCTTTAAACAATTTGTAATGACATCCTTATAAAGATTTTCTTTCAGATGCTTTATATTTTACAAGTACTTTGTAACCATTTTGATGGGAATATAGCCTATCCTAATCATGCTGGGCCCTGAATTTTTTCTGCAAGCTTCATTCACTGCTTTAAGTAGTTTTACTTACCAATTTGCACTTCAGCATGAAATAAGAAACTAGAGTATTTTTTTCTGCAGATTTCAGAACATTGACTTCTCTCCTCTAATTGAAACTCCTACAAATCTCAGCTACTTTGTTCTTTCAGATCTCCCATCTCTGACTTCTACATAGAGTGGGGCATTCAGGTGCTATATATATTTTTCCTTGTGATGGATTATGTTCATGAAATGCTGTTATTCAAAGTTTGAAAGATGTTATTTCTGTTTACTATGTCCAGTTTTAGAGTTGTGATGCCAGATCCTTATAGCTTTACTTGGAAAAATGATGAACTTTTGAAAGCCTGACAATCATTATACAATATTCCATCATTGAAATACATTGTCAATAGTTCTATGAGTTTGACATTATTATGTATATTATTTTTGACTGCAAATTAAATGGTGCTATGAGAAAGCCAAATACAACACAATAGTATTTCCTCAGGTTCTATATAGAATGCACTCTCCAGATAATAGAATAAAATCTTCTCTAGAGTTTCTGTTTCCAAATGAGATAAATTCTTCTCCAAGAAAACTTAGTCTGGAGTTTGGAGCTCCCATTATGTACCATACTACCTTTACCTTGTCTGTCTGTCTGTCTGTCTGTCTATCTATCTATCTATCTATCTATCTATCATCTATCTATCTATCTATCAACTATCTATCTAATCTATGTAGGTATGGATGTATCTATCTATCTATCTATCTATCTATCTATCTATCTATCTATCTAATTTTTCTGTGTATCATCTATCAATACATCTCTCTATCATCTATCATCATTTATCTGTTTCTATCTATTATCTATGTATCATCTATTTTTCTATGTCTATCAATTATTGCATTTTCTAAATTCCAACTAAAAATGTCAACATTTTTAAAGTTTTCATTTATTTATTTGAGGTAGACAGATACAGAGAGAGTGGATGGGAACTCTATGGCCTCTAGCCACTGCAAATGAACTCCAGATACATGTGCAATCATGTGCATCTGGCTTATGTGGTTACTGAGTAATTGGACCTGGGTCCTTGGGCTTTGAAGGAAAGTGCCTTAACCACTAATCTATCTCTCCAGCCCCTCAAATTATATTTATTTCACAAGAAAAAAAAAACATTCTTATAGACATATTTTATCATTTAGTAATAATTCATTGAATTTGGGTGTATTTTCCTTCTTTTATTTTTACTTTCCTCTACCTTATTTTCTTGCTCTATTCTCTGTCATGTGCACATATGCTCTCTCCCTCCTCCCTCTAACTCTTTATTTATTTTTTCCATGGTATTTCTGATATCTTTGAAGTATGAGGAGAAATCAAGTGTAAAGACCTATATTCATATTCCTACTTCATCTCACTACACACAGATTCCTTAAATGTGGAAGTGTCCTATACTACTTCTCTCTAAAGCTCTGGTAATGAATTGAAATCTTACATGTATTCACTATACCTTCATTTGAAAGCTTTAAATATTCTTTTCAAACATATTTTTAGTATATTTCTGAAAATGTATTTTCAAAATTATATATTTGGCATATTTCTTGAAAGAGTCTCAAAAGGTTTTGAGCTTTTCTGAAACTAATCACTAAGATATGTGCCTCTTAGCAATTCTGGAAGTTATGCTTTGAATATAGCAGAATTCAAAAATATGTTGACCTTAAAATAGTAATATATATATATATATATATATATATACTTCTGCCAAAATTATTTTCAATTTTTATTGTTTTCATTGAATGTATACTTCTGCATAGTGTGCATGTATATATACATTCTTATATGTATATGTAATTATGTGTATATGCAGATATACAAGTGTAAGCTGGTCAAAGGTTGATGTCTTCCTCACTCTCTACCCTATTATTAGACAAAATCTTATTTTGAATCTTGAGCTCACTTATTTGGCTAGGCAATTAGGTAACTCTGGTGTCTTCCTATCTCTGAATTATCTGTAACCATACATGTGTAAACGTCATGATATAGACAATAAAATACTACAATTAGGAAGATTCAATAGTTACCTCTTTAACCTTTTCTGGGCTAACAGTAAGATTACAATGAAAAATCTAATTTCACTCTTTATTTTGACTTTATCAGTAGCTATAAATGGTTTAGTCCACCAGATGTTAAAGAATGGGGCATTGAAGAACTGCCTAAAATTGGAGCACAATTACTCAGGTCTGCTCATTGTGCTTTTGATGATGTTGGGCCCTTTGGGTTCTGTGCCTCTCAACCTGCCTCAATTTATAGTCTCTTCTACTTTTGACACATTTTTACAAGTTCCAGTAAGAATTGGATTTAGAATACCATATAAAAGCTATGAAAATAGTCAAAATATGATTTAAAAAAAAGCTTAAACAACAGTTGGGTTAGTAAGGAGAACAAAGCAGGGCTAGGTAAGAGAAACAAGTTGATAGGAGAACTGATGGGAATTGAAATCATATAAGATTGTAACATGATAACATCAATGATAGTATAACTGACTGTGGTAGTAGTGTGAAACCCAACCTGAAATTATACAAGAAAACCCTTATTTCTTGGGATTAAAACTTGAATGTCAGAGGGAAAAAATATACCCAGCCAGCACATAATCCACATGCTGTAAGACATCTCAGAGAATTTTCTACCTGCCTATCTATTACAATTCATATGCACATATTCATTGTTCATATTCAATACTATAAACACATTGGCCATATTTGCTTTACACATTTCTATACTTTCGTTTTGAGTGAAGTTGAAAATTTCTTTGAATTTCTCTTCTTAGACTATACCTCACTAAAATATTGTCAGAGAATTCTGTTTAGAAGACACATTAAAAACTTGTTTTGCTTTTCTCTCTTTGATCATCTCATAATTTTAACATATAATGATTGTGACTTGTTTCAATTTTTTATCAACTTTCAGATTTGTGCATTGTTCAAACATCAAGTATTATAAAACAATGTATGAATGAATGTGTTCTTGTCTCCCATTCCAGCAACACTCTTCCCTGGACGTGACCATTTTCATTTATTTTCTGGTTCCTCATTCAATTATTTCGTATAAAACTAAGCAAATATTTATTTTTTATATTTTAATTTCCTTGTACCGAGATGTCATAAAATATTCATTGCTCTATAGCTTTTTGGTACTTTACTAATACCAGATATTATATCATATTAGTAATTAGAAATATTTTTCATTTTTTTTATGCTTACATAATTACATAGTGTATTACACAGTATACATATACATAGCATTACATAGCGCAAGCATACTGTTTGATAAGAAAATAATAGATAATATTATTAAATAATTATTAATGTGCTTTTGGAGGTAGATCTTCAGGGCAGATTTCACAGAAGTTAAGAGTTGATGGCCAAGAACATATATAATTACTTAAATGGATGTGTCATGGGCCCAGAATTAGCTCAGCTTTTTTTAGCCACTCTGACTTAGAGTGCTTAGCATTTTGACTAATGCTCAGTGAAATGCACAATATTAATGTGACAAAAAAATACACATCCACTAGTGCAACTTATACTTCATACTAATATTCTTCTGTTCAATGATCCATCTGTGAGCTAACTTTTAACACAGTTATATGAGAATATATCTAGTTACATGAGAATTGTAGGCAAAAGCCAGACTTAATACTCTGCCTGAAATAAAACTATTCCTTAACATCTGAAGCTTCCATTACTTTCTTCCTCACTATGAGCAAATGGAAAATATGTTATTTTGATAGTTTTGCTAGTTATCCATTCGCTAAAATTTGAGTAGTTTATAGCTGAATGTTCTTCAAGGATGAAGTAGTCACTGAAATTCTACATAATACAAAAAAATGCACATTAAAAGCTATGAAAATAGTCAAAATATGATTTTAAAAAATCATATGGGCTGGAGAGATGGCTTAGTGGTTAAGCGCTTGCCTGTGAAGCCTAAGGACCCCGGTTCGAGGCTCGGTTCCCCAGGTCCCACGTTAGCCAGATGCACAAGGGGGCGCACGCATCTGGAGTTCGTTTGCAGAGGCTGGAAGCCCTGGTGCGCCCATTCTCTCTCTCTCCCTCCATCTGTCTTTCTCTCTGTGTCTGTCACTCTCAAATAAATAAATTTTTTAAAAAAATAAAAAATAAATATTCACATAGATGCTTAATAATAACAAATCATGTGAGAATTTTATTTGTGAAAGAAAATTAAGACAAAATCAATATATGTCAATTCATTCAATTTCCCAAGACCTTAAAAAATTTTCCAAGCCAGGCGTGGTGGCACACACCTTTAATCCCAGCACTCTGTAGGCAGAGGTAGGAGGATCGCTGTGAGTTCGAGGCCACCCTGAGACTACACAGTTAAATCCAGGTCAGCCAGAGACAGAGTGAGACCCTACCTCGAAAAACAAACAAACAAACAAAAGTCTAATGTTCTGCAGAGTCAAATTTCTAAATATATGGTATCTATCTCTAGGCCATCATGTCTAAGAAATGTTCTGCGACAACTTTTATATTTATTAAGTTGTTTTTCTTAGATGTATGTCAACATTTGTTTAGATCGGTTAACTTAAACTGTCTTTCACATATCAGAATGTACATGTAAACTTCTTCTTTCTTCCTTCCCTGTTTTCTAAAATTATTTAAATTGTAAATAAAGTTATCTTCCTGAATATAAGGAAATGAATGTTGAAATAGTCCTTTCTCTCTGGAAGCTCTTTGTCTAGAATAGAAGTTGGAATTTTCATGTTTTATGAGGGGTGCTATTTTTGAGATAGGCATGGGACTTCATGGGATGACAACTTCAGGCATATACAGCAGAAGACACAGGATGACAGGCAAGATGGATTATTTCCCAGACACAAAGATATGGATAAAACCTTGACTCCACAAGGTTGCAATGTGTAATGAAAGTGACAGGGCATCAGTAAAGAACGAAGCAGGGAATCAAAAATCAGATCCCAAATGATCTAGTATCTTAAACTGCTTTGAATTTACAATAGATTTTAAGCAGTGGGATCATCTTTAAGTTGACTGAATGGATGGGTGAATGAAAAAAATGAGTGAGCGAAGAAAACCAGTATGTACTGAACACAACTAAGTATTAATCCAAGTGTGTACTTTTGTTGTCTAGCAAATTTAAAATACACTATATAGTTGACTCCTCCAAACTGAATTTACCCCCCTGTTACTTATGGTATTTCCCATGAAGTCCAATCAGTCAACATCAAAGAAAATTATCTTCTAGTCTTCTACCTCATTGTCATGATTACTCTTGCTAGAACTGTTGCTTAACATTGATGACTTCAATCTTTGTAACAAGTCAGATGAAATTATCAGAAAGCACAAAGCTAGACCTGTAAAAAATCAAAGTGCTGTGACTTAATATTTCCAACATTACCTCTAAGTTGTTATCTATACAATGACATGTTATTTTCTTACCTTCCTCTTATAGGATCACTTCTTATATTTTTTCCTAGGGGTAAAAATGTGTTTTGCTGTTGTTGTTGGTATTTGGGATGTATTTCAAGGTGTAGGAAAGACATATTATGCCAGGCCACCCTGTACAGGAGCTGCAGTTGACTAAGCTCTCAAGTACCAGGTACCATGCTAACAGTCACAAAGGCCCCAGGAAGGTCTAACACATCTTTTATTTTATAGTGGTAATTCCCAGATCTAAACATCTGGTTTTCCTTTCAGAATTTAATTTCTATGAATTTCTCTTGCTGTTAGTTCCACTGAAAAAAAATTAAACTGTGTTTGTACTAATGTGCAACATGCACGTATTTAAAGTGTAAACTCTTAAGGCAGTTTACAAAGGAACATCTTCAAGCAGTCACTATCCCTATGTGATATAAAATAGCACCAACTCTCTAGAAGCATCCATGTGCCCTATGTGAGAAAATGTACTACAGAAGCAAACAACCTTCTAATTATAATCATTAATTTTTACTTAGTTTATTGAGATATGAGTAATAAGCCAAAACTAGTCTTTTATGTATAACTATTTTGTTGGTTTCAGCTAGTTTTGAACTTCATGTACTTAGAATCATACTATGTGTAATCTTTCAATATTTGGGCCATTTCCATCAACATTATGACTATGAAATGTATACATATCTTTGTATACATATATCACTGTGAGAAGAGTACCTGGAAGACACAACCTTAGGGATGGAAGTTGTATTTTTGCTTATGTTTTCATATCAGTTCATCATGGTGGGGATGCATGGTAGAGTTCATCCCACTAAGCCAAGGAGCAAAGGACATAGGCCAGAGCCACAGCTAGATGCCCAATTCCAGTGCCTTACTTCCACCACCTTTGCCTAATCTCCTAACTACTGCACATTCATCCAAAATGGTGTCATCTGGGGAATAAGTATTTATAATATGGGCCTAAGGGGGCCATATCAGATTCAAACAATTACAGGTATTGAATTCTAAAGACTTCTCATGCTTATATATTGGCAGAATTAATATAGAATCTGACTATATCTCTGAAAGCAGTTTACATATTCACAAAAATTCCCATTAAAATTGCAATGTTATAACATTTTTAAATTATAAGTTTTTTCTTAAATTTTCACACAAAGAATTAGACTTTGTTATAGCATTTATTTTTTTTACATTTTAATTTTCTAGAGATTTATTTATATTTCTTTCTTCTTTGTTTATTGGAGAGAAAGGAAAACAAATGGGCACACCAGGGCCTCTAGCCACTGCAAATGAACTCCAGATGCATGTGCCATCATTTCCATCTGGTTTATGTGGGACCTGGAGAATTGAACCTGGGTCCTTTGGCCTTCAGGCAAGTGCCTTAACCACTAAGCTATCCCTTCAGCCCCATTATAGCACTTTAAAAATAATTTTTATTTACTTATTTGACAGAGGGAAAGAGGGAGAGAGAGGGAATGGGCACACCAGGGCCTCCAGCTACTGCAATCAAACTCCAGACCCATGCACCACCTTGTGCATCTGGCTAACATGAGTCCTGGGGAATCAAACCTGGGCCTTTTGGCTTTCAGGCAAATGCCTTTCCTCCAGCCTCCATTATAGCACTTTTTAAGCAAAATTTGTTTTTATTATTTTCTCTTCTCCCATCCCCCTTCATTCCTCTCCCCTCCTTGTGCCCTCTCTTCACCGTGGCCTCCTTCCTGCTTTCTTGTCACATGTGTTGTTTGGATCCTCTTACTTTCTCAATACTTGTTTCTCTCTTGTGACCTGTCTTGTCTCAGTGTCTATAACTACACCCACACCTCCTTGTTTACAAACATTGAAACATGGGAAATAACATGAAAGCTTTGGCTTTCTGGTCCTGGGCTACTTTATTTACTATAATATTTTCTAGTTTCATCCATTTTCCATCAAATTACATTTTCACAGCTAACTAAAATTCTATCATATATATATATATATATATATATATATATATATATATATATATATATATACCACATTTTCATTATCCACTCATCAGTTGTAAGACATCTGCTTGATTCTATTTCCTAGCTATTATGAATAGAATATCAACCAACATGGATATGCATGTGTATCTATGATAAGATATCAAGTCCTTTGGGTATATGCCCACTAGTGAGATAGCTGGGTTATATGGTGGTTTGATTTTTTAGCTTTTCAAGAAACCTCTAAATATACTTCCACAGTGGCTACACGAGTTTACAGACCCACTAACAGTGAATAAGGCTTCCTTTTCCCACACCCTCACTAACATTTCTTCTTAGTAGTTTCCTTGGAGATAGCTAGTTTGACTGGGGTGAGACAGAATCTCTAAGTGATTTTGATTTGCATTCCCCTGGTGACCAAGAATACAGAATGTTAGAAGAAAATATTTGGTGGTCATTTGTTGTTTCTTCTTTTAAGGACTGTCTGTTCATTGCATTAGCCCATTTATTGACTGGCAAGGTTCTTTTTGTGGTGTTTAAGTTTTTTAATTGATTGTTATCTTCTAGATATTAGCCCTCTAAAGTTTAGATGGCAAAGTTTTGTTTGACTGGTAGTTTCCTTTAAAGAGTAGAACCTTATTAATTTATTAATTTCCTAATTTCCTGTGGTACTAGAGTCTTGTTCAGAAAGGTTTAGCCAATACTTATAATTTGAAGTGTATCTCCTATTTTCTTTTAGCAGCTTTGGCATTTCAAGTTGTAAATTAAAGTTTTGCATTCTGAATTAATTTATGAATTCATTTTTTTGTACAAGCTGTGTCATGTGGATCTGGCTTCCTTCTTCTGCAGGTGGATATCCAGTTTTGGTCACACTATTTGCTGAATAGACAATCTTTTATCCAATGTATGTTTTTGATGCCCATGCCAAAAAGTATGTAGCCATTGATTTGTCAGCCTATTTTATTTTATTGATTTACATATATCTGCTTTGAGCCAGTATCACCCCCACCCCAAATCCACGGTAGGGGTTTTGATGTTCATTGTGGGGAAAAAAACATCATACTAAGCAAATCACATAGTCTCAGAAAGACAAACTTTGGATGTCCTCCCTCATATGCATATCTTAAACTGGAACAGCTTGAGAAGGCTATAAGTGATAACAAGCCTCAGGAGTATTGACAAGCAATTAGAATGAACATATATTTTTATTATCAACTTTTATTTTTTTTTCCTTTTTATTTATTTATTTGGGGAGAGAGAAAGAGGGAGGGAGATAGAGGGAAAAAGAATGGGCACGCCAGGGCCTCTAGCCACTGCAAACAAACTCCAGATGCATGTGCCATTTTTGTCCATTAGCTTATGTAGGTACTGGGGAATCAAACCTGGGCCCTTTGGCTTTGCTGGCAAGCACTTTAAACCACTAAGCAATTCTCTCCAGGCTTCATTTATTATTAATTATAACTTTTATTATATGAAGAAATCTTGTGTTGGTCATATTCTTTTGGGGTCATATTCCCTTCCTTCCCATTCTACTCAGGGAACTCCTCAGTGGGGTAACTGATATTCACTGTGGGGTCAGGAATGCATCAATCAGTCTCTGTAGGGCAGAGAATAATGCCTGATTATATACCTTTCTACCCTGTGACTTTTACAAGCATTCTACGCCCCCATCTTCTTTAATGTTCCCTGAGATCTGATGCATGTGTTATGTGCTTAATTTTATGTCCAGTATTGGGAGATCTCCAGTGGTGCTTTCTGCTTAGTATTGCTTTGGATATTTGTACTCTCTTTTGTTTACACATGAATTGCAGAGTATTTTTCTATCTCTGTGAAGAATGTTGTTAGAATCCATATATAGCACAAAAGGCCCATGGATAGCCAAAGCAAAATCTTAAATAGGAAGAACAATGGTAAACTTATCAATGTGGCTGATCTCAAATTACACTATGAAGCCATAGTAACAAAGACTGCATGCTACTGGCATAAAAACACACATGTAGAATAATGTAATTAAATAGAGGATCCAGAAATAAACTCATACAATGTCTGCCAATTAATTTTTATAAACCTATCAGAAATATGGACACTGGAAAGAAGGCAACCTCTTCGATGACTTATGTGCGGAAAACTGAATATTCACATGTAAAAATGACGTTACAATGGTTCTCTGATTGGACACCAGGCTCACTCAGTGAGAAAGAACTCATATATGGTACTGGAAATGAAGTCAGAATCCAATGGTCAGGTAATCCAGACTTTGGAGAGAAGTTCCCATTGCTCTCTGGAGATGAAGAGTGGGCTTGCACACCAAAAATCTCTCAAAAAATTTTGCATACCCCCTTCCTATTTTTAGAAGCAAGTTACATTTGTTTTCTTTACTTAAAAGAATAAAACATTTCTAATAGGTCTTGTGTTTATTTTTTTGATTAAGAAGAAATTTTGCATGGCTACATCATGCATGAGTTGGTGCCATCATTTTCCTCCCCCCTGTTTCCATGCCACTGAAAGTCCTGCTCAGTGAGATTGCTGGTATTTACCATGCAGTTGTGGCTTATGAGCTGTGAGAGCAGCAGTCAGTCATTGTAGGTGGGTGAGGGGGGGACAATGCCTCTGGGTATTCCTTCCCATCCTGTGGCTCTTACATTCATCCTGTCCCCTCTTTCACAAAATTTTCTGAGCCTTGGTGGGCATGCTTTAAGTCTACAGCAGTATTGAGCTCTCAGTAGCTTTGGGATTTCTGCTTTGGTACATTTTGAATATCTTCAGTGTCTGCCTCCATCACCCTGTTGCAGGTTTAACCCACATTGTTTTCATGCTTGGTTGGAGAATCTGTTTTATTTTACAGATGATAGAGAAATTGGAGGAGAGCCTACATCCAGAGATAAGAAGATAGCCTACTTCTCAGCATCAGACTTGCCACCTCTAGCATATTAGCCAGGGCCCTGGAGAAATTCCACAATAAGTGACATCATGCACTCTGCTTTTACTGCAAGGGTGCCAACTGGCCTCAGAGTGAGGGTGACAGACTCAACAAATAATCTAAACCTATTAAAGTAGAAATCCAAAGGCTACAGAGAATTCAACACTAAATCAGATGCCAAGAGGGCTGGTATTGCTCAGGGGACATTGCAGAAGAGGGAACAGAAAGATTGTAAGAGCCACAGTGAGACAGAGTAGGAATACTCTGAGGCATGGTTACCCCCTGCTACCTCCTAGGGACTTACTGAAGCCTTCTTTCCCCACAATGAATACCATAACCCTACTGAGGAGGGCCCATACTATAGCAGGAATCAGGGAGAAGAGATAAAAGAGTATGAACTGCTATATATAAAATAAAATTTCAAAAGATGATATTATGTCCCTGTAGCTCACCCCACACAAAAAGAAGTTGAATATGTATGAAATATTTTAATATAAACCTGAAACTTTGAAATTCCTAGAATAGTGCTTCAAGATATAGGCATAGACAAGAACTTTCTGAATAGAACTCCATAACACAAGAGATAGCTCCCAAATTGGTAAAAGGGACTAAATGAAAGTTATAATGTTCTACACATCAAAGGAAGATATCATGAAGATGAGGGGCCACTATACAAAATGTGTTAATATCTAGAATATATTTAAAATATATATTAAATTAAAATTAATGTATTAAATAAATAATATAATATATAATAGTATATTGTATAATTATATAATATAACATAATAATATATAATATAATATTATTATATTATTTATTTATTTATTATAATATAATAATATTATTATATTTTATATTATTATAAATTATGTTATTATATTATTATATAATATAACAATAATATATAATAAATTAATAATAAAATTAATATATGAAATTAAAATTTAAAATAAAAAAACAAGGAAACCAATTTTCCAATCAACAGGTGGACTAAGAAACTGAGTAGAAAGTTTGCAAATGAAAAAACTACAAATACTCTCCAGTAAATATTTGAAAAAGTGTTCAGCATTCTTAGCCAACAGGGAAGTACGAATTAAAGGTGCTTTGAGAGCTTATCTCACCCCACTCAGGTTGAAATTTAGAAAGAAAGGACAAGAAATGCTGTCAAGTATGTAGAGGAAGTGGTACCTTTAATTCATGGTTGGCAGGAGTATAAACTGGTACCATCACTCAGAAAACAAAAAATTGACTATCATATGACCCAGCTATAGCTCTTCTAGGCAAATATCCCAAAGACTCTAATATCTCACAACAAAACTACTTGCACATTCTTGTTCATTGCTTCCCTATTTATAATAGCTAGGAAATGGAATTAGGCTATGTATCAAACAAATGATGACTGGATAATGAAAATGAGGTACATACATATACGCAATGCAATTTTGTTACCCTCTAAAGAAAAATGAAATCATGACAATAACGGGAAAATAGATGGAAATCACTGTGTTAAGTGAAATGATCCCAAACAGAAAGAAATACTGAATATTTTTTCTCATATGTGAGACCATGTTTGAAATTATACATGTATGCATGTGTCTCATATATGAGAAGATTATGAAATATATATGTGACATGAAAGTAAAAGAGGGCTACGGGAGGAGTATTATAAATACAGTGGGGGAATAGTGGAGGGCAGAAAGGAGAAAATATGAATAAATTATGCATGAAAATACTATAATTAAATCCAATATTTTGTATGCTAACTTTAAAAATTGTAACTTTCATAACAATGCTTTTACTTTCTTTAGAGAGAGGTAACTTCATAGTTAAGACTTGATTTATATGTGCATCAACCTATGTAAATAATTCCTGTGAGATAGCCTTTGAGATTTTGCTATGACTATCTTAGAAACTAACAAAACCTTTAATAAATTTAAAAATGAAACAACTACATTGTGTTAGAAGTAGAACCAAAAATGTATGCTGATGCTAACATGATTCTTTTCTTTTAGGCCAATGCTACTGTTTTGCTGAATAACTGAATGAAAGAAGATAATAGTCTTTTATAATGGGACCTAGACTAGAAAAGACTAAGTTCTAGTACATGTCTCTTAAAATGGGAAAGAAGTAAAGGGAGGGTTTCTGGAGGCCAAGGTATGACCCTGAAATTAACCCATTTCGTCTAGTCATACTTTCATTTGTTAAGAATATTATTATTACCATACTTCACTACAACACAGCCTATAAAAGAGTTAATTGTGTATACAAGAAATGAAAACCATGGATTTTAGTGAGATTCCAGTCTCTGTGACAAATAACAAAAACTGCATTTAAATTAAATTTAGGATATTTACTGTTGGTGACTATTTAGAATAGTAATAGAATTTGAACACCATTACAGTGTTTGACACTACCTACATAATACCATCATAATAGGAGGAAAAGATCATGGCATCAAAATAAAAGAGAGACTGATTGACAGGGCGAGGGGAAATGATGGAGAGCAGTTTCAAAGGGAAAAGTGGGAGGATGGAGGAAATCACCATAGGATATTGTTTACAATCATGGAAGTTGTCAATAACGTAAATAAATAAATAAATAAATAAATAAGTAAATATAATTCTTCAGGTGTTTATTGTTTATTTGGTCATTTATACCTTTGAATAGTGTCTGTGTTAATTCTATTCCTAACTATACCATCTTCAGGATGTAAAATGAAGAAAATTTTTCCAATCAGTTTTATTTGCATAGAAAGATAATTCAAAATGTGATTGTAATAACGAAAGGCATGGGTACTCTGGACTTGAGTGGCCATTCTCTGGTGGACTAATTATCTCAGGGATTATACTGACATGACATTTTATCTCACTCTTCATTGCATGGTTTTTAGAGTTTGGAAAAAAGTACATATATCCTTCTTGTCCTTATGCTGCACTCAAACTCTTTATCATTGGGATAATTTAGGCTGAATCATTTTCCACCTCAAATTAGCACAGGTACTATATAAATTGGATGCAAAAAAAAAAAAATAGAAGTAGAAATTCTTAGATGATCATCCAAGGCAAAATAATGTAATGTCAGCTTATAAAAGTAAGCTGGTTTTAGCTTTTTTTGTTGCACACCTTGTTTTTATATATAATGGTCAGAGGAAATGTATACACTCAAAAATATCCTGTTTGTAACAGATTGCAATTTATAGCTATTATGAGATTCTCCTAATGATTTTGAAATATTGATGTCTTCTGAAAGACAAAAACTGAAAATTATCAAAAGGTTCTGTGCCTACACAAGCCCAAATCTCTGCTTTCTTTTCAGGGTCTTTTAATTGGGTTTAAATTTTAGGTTATAGGAGGTCGAATTTTAAAGTTTTGTTTTACAATATTAACATCATGAAAAACATAATCTTCATGGTCACATTTCTCTAATAAGTTTTTATACCACTCTTAGATATGTTGAGTTTTAATTAAAGTAATTCCAAATTACGTTATGCTGTCACAATTCCAAAATATTGCTGATATAATTTCCTCTGGAAGAAAAAGATTATTTTTAGCAACTCTGATATTTAAAGAGAGCTTTTACAAAGAAAAACTATCTATAATTTTCAGGTAATCTGTGCGTATTTATTTTGAATAAGACTATGCCTTAAATTGATGTCAAGGACATCTATTAAAGTTAGAAATGCTAGAAGATGCTTTTTTGATTTGAGGATGTTCAAAGTGCTTCTACCTTTGAGTGAAATAACTGTGCATTGAATAAAATGACACTTTGAATGCCTGAATGATACTGAATTCTTTGCAACTATGTTTCTCTCTGAAGTAACCACACAAATTACCTTCCATTTAAAAATTAAGTAAATTCAGATTTTCTGATGCATGATTTAATAATGCAACACTACGACCTTAACGAGAACTCTATTTTTCTTTAAGTCTGCATGATGGTGAAAGCTTAGTATTTAAAAAAAAAAAAAAAAAAAAAAAACTTTTGTCTAGCAAAAGTGATTTGAAGATGTTTTGCTGCATGCATGTGAACTCAGCAGGTGATTCTTGCCTACCTTTGATGTCAAACAGCACAAAACTTCAGTGCACAGTGGCTTCAGAAATGCAATAGACGTAGCTGAGTCTTCATACGAAACTCATGCTTGAACTACATCAGAAGAACTGACATCTATTATAGCGAGCAAAGACAAGTGTTTGAAAAGAGATTCAAACAGAAGTGTCAGAATTTACAGTGCATAGTTTTATATAAGTTGATTTTAACCAAGCATGTCTCTATGAACTCTGCAGGATAGAAAAGAAATTTCAAAAGGCAGAGAAATTGTTGTCATCTAAGGGCAGGGAATGTTTTAATAGCTTAAGGAAGAACATTTCTGAAAGGTTATGTGGTGATCCATTTACTTTGACTGAGTAATAAGGCTCGTCATTGTGATCCTGCAGTTTTTAACCCTTAGAACAATAGTCCCGGCTGTGAACTGGGGAGCATAAAAGACCGCTTACAAACTTCGAAGAAACTTGGTGCTCATGTTAAAGTTTTAGGCTATATATAGAGATACTTTCTGCATTGTCTAACCACAGTGGTAAAAACAAACATGTAACAAACAAAGACCCTTTACAGACAGGAATGAGACCTTCACAGAAATAAGGTCTTGCTACTTCAGTTGTCTTCCTAAACTGGTGCTTTTCAAAAGAAAACAAACATTACTACTGCTGTCATGCTTCCCGGGTGCTTAATTTTTATTCTTTCATTTCCAATAATGCGCATGCTTCTGTGCCTTACATGTTATAAGACAGGGCTGTCTTTGCAGTCGTATTAGTGTGTAAGCGCACTAGTGTCTTGTGAGCCAGGTAGAGGAAGTGCCAAAACCTCTGGTGCTAAAATGTTTGAAAATTTTTCCTAAGAGCTTAATCACAGCAGATCCTTACAGCTCTCCCTCAGGGGTCTAGCATCAATAACTAATCTAATTGTTTCTCTAGGAATGCTTCTCCACTTCAGGCCCAAACAGATTGAAATAAAAACAAAAAACTCCTTGGCTAAGGCACAAAACCTCACTTCCTATGCGGCAATTTTCAGCTTGTAATCAGCATTTACCAGTGTGAGATCTATGTCTTCCTAACCTACAATTACCACAATTAATGCACCACATGCCAAATCACTTGTTTAGTTATTGTATTCTAATGTTTGCTTTTAACAACAAATTTTCCTCTCTAGATTTCATGCAAAAGTCTCCTCTCAGGCAAAGCAGTCTGGTCAGTTATATTCGAATTTGTCATTCTGTTGAGTGCCACATCTTGGTTCATTTAGGTTTAACCATGAACCTAGTATATTACATTATAACAAAAACACTTTTTCTTCCAACACAGTTGAGGCTTTTTTTTTTTTTTTTTTAAGTAGCTTATAGAACAACTTGTGGGATGACCATTCTAGACTACCATCTATTTGTTCCTGTGACCTGGAGCAAATTAAACCATGGGAAAGTAAATTAGTAAGTAAACCATTTTTAAAAAGCAAAGCATGACTGAAGTGCTGGGAGAAATTTTCAATGTGATATAGCAATAGTGAAAATAACCATCATTCATTGAGCTGTTACTAAATTATTTCCTCCCATGCAACTAGTATTTCTTTTCTTTATAGCACTCAGTGTATGGACAATAGTTATATATAATAAGCAGGACAGAAAAAAATATATATATTATATATATAGTAAGTATATATATATTTTTATAGTAAGTATATATATATTTTTTTCTGTCCTGCTTATTTATAAACCCTAAGAAAATAGCAATCTCACAAGCTTTATGCAGAATTCTTGATAAATAGTAAGAGGGCAGCAACGGGTGTGTGGCATAAATGTGTCACATGTTTTATACGTAATCTTATCACAAGTCCATATTGTTATGATGCTTTTACAGATGTGGAAAATGGACTTTATGTGGATTAAAAAAAATGATTTGGGCTGGAGAGATGGCTTAGCGGTTAAGCGCTTGCCTGTGAAGCCTAAGGACCCTGTTTGGAGGCTTGATTCCCCAGGACCCACATTAGTCAGATGCACAAGGGGACCTGCACGAATGGAATTCGTTTGCAGTGGCTGGAGGCTCTGGCGTGCCCATTCTTTCTCTCTCTCTCCCTCTCTTCCTCTTTCTCTCTCTGTTTGTCACTCTCAAAGAAATAAAAATGAACAAATTTTTTTCTCAAAAAGAAAAATGAGGGGCTGGAGAGATGGCTTAGCAGTTAAGCACTTGCCTGTGAAGCCTAAGGACCCCGGTTCGAGGCTCCATTTCCCAGGTCCCACGTTAGCCAGATGCACAAGGGGGCGCACGCCTCTGGAGTTCGTTTGCAGAGGCTGGAAGCCCTGGCACGCCCATTCTCTCTCTCTCTCCCTGTCGCTCTCAAATAAATAAATAAAAAATTTAAAAAAAAAAAGAAAAATGATTAAAGGTGTAATTCAAACAAAGATTGTGACTGTAATGATTTAATAATATTGCCAATTAGAGGGCATACAAGCTTTCTGTTGCTGAGGGATACTCTTCAATAAATGCCAAGATCTTATAGAATGGGGGTTGGAGACATACATAAGTAAATCATAGAGACAAAATGGAAATATAAATATTCATCTATTAATGAAATTACTTTTAACTAAAAGATGGAAATCTATGAATGTTTTCTGGAAGTGTACAATTGATATCATATATCTTGCTATTGAAAACTTTCCTTTTCTTCTGTTTTCTGATGCTTGGGTCTCATGTCTAAGACTTTATATATGTGCTTTATTCCCCAGAGGTTGTTATTTTGTTTTTATAATTTCTTTCTACTGAAAAGCACTTTTGAAATATTTCACTTCATTTTAGACATGTCTCCATGTTATTTCAAGTGCTATGATAGTTGGTTGACTATTTTGCCTGTGAATTTCAGCATGTGCTAGATACAGTTTAGCCTTCATAAAATGTCTTTCTTTTGAGAATTGGTATTAATGTCCTTTTATGTTTTATGCAAGTTCTTTTGGACTGTATCACGGACAATATGATTATTAACTATGTTTTATTGACTCTAGACTCTACTATATTGAGCTTCTCAGTTTCCACATCTGTATAATGGGAATAAGAATGACTATTTCTCAGGATTTGCAATGGACAACAGGTATTCATGTACCTTTGTCTATTTTTGCAAGCAGAAACTTGACTAGGTTTAACCTATAAGCTTAGATACTGGGGCAATAGCTCAAATCTCAGTTTTGTTCATTTGGTTTGGCTGAAATACTTTAATCTGTCCAGTGAATAAACTTTAAGACTCCCAGAGATTTGAACCAAATACCACCAGAGAATGAGTACCTTCTCTCTTGTGAAGTTTTCTGGCCCTAGAATCCCTTCAAGTTCAGTAGCTCTGGTTATCCTGCCTTTGACATTGTGATTCTTCACACTATAATGGCTATGTTTCTGTGAGGGTTAGCAGAACATGACCAGGCTGGAGCCTGTCCTCTGGCTGGGAGCTGTAGACCTGACAGTCAGAGGGCCTCCCCAAGTGTGTTCTTCTTCCAGACTTCTGACTGCCTATTTTTGGCTGTTCTTAAGTGCCACTACGTAGTTATGTGTTTTTAAAGTAATTTATCCAAAATGAACAGTTTATAGTCAGATTTAGAACTTACTTGATCCTCAACTTAAAATCTCTATAAAGAATGTGATGTGAGCTGGGTGTGGTGGTACACGCGTTTAGTCCCAGCACTCGGGAGGCAGAGGTAGGAGGATTGCTGTGAGTTTTAGGCCACCCTGAGAATGCAGAGTGCATTCTAGGTCAACCTGAGCTAAAGTGAGATCCTACCTTGAGAAAAAGAAAAGAAAAAAGAGTAAGATGTATATAACTCAGACAATGTGTTATAGGCAGAAATAAGGAGGTGGCAGTGACAGTGGTGTGTGGACAAAATGGGACTTCTACACCAAATAAACTGGGTAATGCCATTGAAAGATAAATTTCATAGCATTCTGAGTATGTAGCTCTGTGAAGAAGTCACAGTAGAGAAGTTGCTATTTATGTAGAAGTATAGAAGAGGTGTGTGGAATAATTAGGTAGTGAAGTAAATGAAAAAAAAAAAATCCTTCTAAATGATGGATCAGATTTGGTGGTGGCATGCCTGAGATCCCAGCTCGTGGAAAGCAGAGTTGAGTATGATGAGTTTGAGGCCAGCCTCTGCAGTATAATAAATCTCAATCAATATAGTAAATAAATAAATAAATAAATAAAAAAAATATGTCAGAGGAAGTGCTTGAACTCTATTATTTTGGTAGTGAGAAGCCATGAGAGATGTTTAGGCACAATACACAGGATCATGTTTCTTGAGGAAATAACTGTCTGGAGTACACAATATGTGTAGAGACTCTTATAGTAAGGAACCAGTGATAAGCTCAAAATTTTGACAGTTGCAATATTAATTTATCAGAACTGAAAAAAATAAATTAAAGATCTAAAAAAATTGTATATATTGTATATACTCTATAATAGTTAGGAGGGCATCTAATCTCATTACATAGGGATTTAATTATTTGACTATTTTGATTGGCATTAAACATTTATGTACTGTGATTTCAACTTGTAACTGAAAAGCAATAAACTTCTTAGCAAATTTAAGCTTTAAATATACTTAATTGGCTTTAGCTAATTAACATGAGACTTGAAAGGGTAAGGCTTCAGAATTAGCTGAAAGTTTTAAATTGCTTGCTACATACCAGGCACATCATCATCTTCTGTGTCCATTGCAAATCCTGAGAAATAGTCATTCTTATTCCCATTATACAGATGTGGAAACTGAGAAGCTCAATATAACAAGTAACCTTTCTAACATTATATACCTATTATGTAGACAATTTATTGTTCAAGCTCCGGCCTAGGTGATTCTAGCATGCATTCTATTGACAGGATAAATTTAGAAATGATCTAATGAATGTAACCAAAAAGTTAGAACTCCATTATTGGAAGCAACTTCCATATCTTCTTTTTCTTCAAGTCCTCCAGTGAATTATACTGGGGGTAATTTCAAAGATAGACAAAAATGGAAACAACACAAAGAAAAAAATCTTAGAAAATTATTTGTTCAAAATTTTTTTGTATGGAAGAAAGCTCCTAGAATTAATTATTAATGTAGTAAAATGTGAAAGATCAAATATCTTAGGTAGTAGTAAAAAGGCATGAAATAAAATAATCTTATTCTGGGATCTTACTCTTTACTTTCTGTTTAGTTATCTCAGAGGTCACTAAGGACTAACTGGAAAAAATAATTAGGATAGTGTTATTTAGGATAAGTGTTAATAAGTTGTATTTCCATGTGAAGGAAGTATAAAGAAATTGGTCTCAGAGTCCTTCAGTAAGCCTTTACATACTATAAATACTTGAGTGTTCCTGTAATATATACCCAAATGTAACTTTATGTCCCCTTTCCATGATTTTATTTATTTTCTGGTTATTGTACTTCTAACATTTTCCTAAAGTACTGGAAATATTTAAGGTGCATGCAGTCAGGAGAAAAAGTCTCTGATCACTTTTGCACAATAGAAGCTAGTCTCGTCAAGGCATGGGGAGGTGTCACATATGAGGAAAAGACAGATTCAAGCAAAAAGCAGCTATTATAATGAACAATTGACTTCTCAATTTCATGTTTTGTTCCAGGTTATCTGAAGTCCTGAAGATGAAACCTTGAAACACTGGCCAGACTCATCATACTGGGCTGGTTTATATGGAATCTTAAATTTCTTCAAGTCTCTGAAGAATTAGGTTGTAGCATAGATGAAGAGGAAGTGCAGGTAGCAGCAAATTGGCATACTGAATATAACATCTTGCAGAGAAAGTAATTTTTAGGTCACTTTAGTGTGAGTGTGTTCTCAAAGTCAATCTTTGAATTTGAAAAGTTCAGCCAATTTTTGCTCAAGAACTGAACGTAGTTGATCACAGTGATTTCTGTTTTCATTTTCAAGCCATCTTGCTCATGATTTAGCATTTCTGCTGGAAACTGTGAATGTAAACATTATAAGTTAACCATGGACTTGACACATAATTACATATATATCGAAAACCTCAAACTAACAATCATAAATATAAAGATATCATTTCTTGCTTATAGAATGACCCTTTTTCAGGTCCCTCTTAGTAGGAACATGGCTATGGTTTACTTTCAACAAGAATTCACTAAATTCAAATAATTTTGTGGCTATGGAAAATAAAAAGGATATAGAAACAAGTATACCAGGTATTTTTGATTAATGTTATCTTTTGGGAAGATCTGGTAACAATTGACTTCCCATAGATATTTTTGTCATACTTTAGAGAAATATGCATGTACATCTAGAGTATTTTATATTCAGGAAAATTTAATTATAATGTGTTATCTCACTAAGCTTATTCTAAAACCATATGGTTTTCTACTTCCGGGTTAATAGGGTGTCTCAGTTTTGATTAACACATTGCAAATTTATATGTTCTTTCTAGCAGTGCTCCTGGGAGAAACTCCAATGTCTTACAATGTGGAGCCACAAGGAGTCATGACTCCATGAAGGCATCATTTACTTAACTGATACTTCATGCAGGCCCAGGCATAGTAGAGTCTTTAAACAAAAAGTAGCCTAGGTAATGCTCACATGAGTACTTTATTCCCCTGTCTTCATGGACGAGTTACTTAAAATTCGGTGAGTAAGAAAAATTGTCTACTTATTTACCAGAAGTGGATGATCTGAAGTTGGTCTGAGAGAAATTTCAGTTTCCCTTATTTTTCTGCCATTACACTTACCACTCTACAAGACATAGGAAACCAGCTACCTAAAATGAAAGATAATGACATCTTTACCAAATACTATACCTTTTTATTTGTTTATTTACAATCAGAGAGTGGGGAAGATGAACGTGTCAAGACCTCCAGCCACTGCAAACAAACTCCATGTGCCATCTTATACATCTGGATTTTACATGGGTATTGGGGAATCGAACTGGGTGTTTAGGCTCTATGGCCAGGTGCCTTAACTTCCAAGCCATCATTCCAGCTCACTGTTACACCTTTTATTGACATATGTATTCATTGATAAGTTATCTATCCTTTCCAAATATTAACGAAGGAAGTAATGGATAAAATAGCAGTCCAACACAGAGTGATGAAGGAACTTCACCCTTTCCACCAAAGAAACCTTATCTGATCAAAGTACAAAAGTCACAAATAAAGCCTCAATAACTGAAATTCTGAAATGTGAAAACACACATCTGTGAGTGGTCAGCCAACTGGAACACTCATGGGAAACTTTGAAATAGAACACATGAAGAAGGTCTGAAAAGGAGTCAAAGTCTGGTTGTAGTGGTAAGAAAATAAAAAATAAGTTTAAGACATTTGAATTTACTTGACAATAGACAAGCAGGCATTTTAAATTACTATTTGATATTTTTCAACAGTGGCTTAATGTGAGTCTTAAATACATGCTTGGGTAGATTTTAGACTTAATATGATTGTACTGCCCTTAGCACTATGCTTTAATCTGCCTATGATAATAGATAATATTCTTACATGTAAAGAGAATCTATGCAAAGCATTTGGTACTCAACCAACTGGGAAAGGGCTATGATTTAAAAACCTGAAAGTCAAGTGTATTCTCTATCAAAATTATAAACTACTGTTCTGATATATTATTGGGTCATTTCACCAGCAGTGGACCACAGGTATCAGCTTTATTAAAAAATGATGGCAACTTTTAAATGCCCATTAATGTATATTTAATTATAATGGAATGCCTAGAAGAGCCCATGTAACATCTACATGAATATCAAAACAGTTAATTATAATCAGCACTAACTCAATGGACAGAGAATGAATGAGAAAGGAGTTGCTTAAAAGAAAATGTATTAAATGTACAAAGCTTGAATGTAAGAAATAATAATAAATTTACCTTTTTAAAAAATATGAAAATTTTAAAACTCACCATATATATCCATATATCTATATCTATCTATCTATCATCTATCTATCTATCTATCTATCTATCTATCTATCTATCTATCTCTCTCTCTCTCTCTATATATATATTTGGCTTATTTTTCTCAAAATACATGTATTTACCTGTTGTAAAAATCTCAAACTCACCAAAGAACATAAAAACCTAATATATATTTGTACATTTGTATACTCAGTAACTCAGGAAATAAATATTCAACAATTTCTAGGTACAGATAATGTAATAGTTGTATATGCTACCAAGTCAAATTGCCCATAGAATTAGTTAACTAATTCTAGGGGAATATTTATGTAAATACACAATTATGTAATTGAAATCAATACAGCAGGAAGTACTATATTAATTATGTTCCCAAAGAAGAGAATTGGATAGGAAGTGGGATAGGGAAACTGAGAGAGATAAATACAGTGCAATGAAACAAAATCTTCAAAGGTGCTCTGCAGAATGGGTGGCATTTCATGCTCTGGAAAATTGATACTTACTTCAGGGAGGATGGAGAAAATGCATGATGGCGTGCGTGTGGAACAGCAGTGTCTTCTTTACCACACCAGGTGTTGTCTACTGTGTGTGAAAGGTGAGGCTTGGGAGGATGCAGAGTGAGAGAAGAGTCTGTGGACTATGGAGGAAGGGACCATTCAAAACAGGATGCAGAAGTTGGAGATCTGGGCCCTGGGAAGGACTTTCAGAGTTCAAAAAAGGACTTCAGTATAGTCAGTTTTAAATGTTTAGATGAAAAGTGTATATGCAAATGGAGTAAAAGTTGAAGAGAATTAAAGTGAAAGACAGAGAGACAATTAATGACATCCACAATGCCATAGAAGACTAGGACCACAGCTATCACAGTGGTAGAGAAGCTCATTGGATGGTGGCAGCTGCGAATAAACAGTTACATGAGTTGGAGCTTGGAAGGGCTCTGGGAAGAATAGGTTGTAGGGGTTTAGATGATAATTGCATGGTTTTAAATTTGTGACTTGCTAGATTATAACATTTGCTAAATTAATAAATTTTTTGGAAGCTAAAACTAGACATTTATCATGATTTCAAGGCCAGAAAAATTCATGCAGCAAGTTTCAGGCCAAGCTGAGCTTGAGAGTGAGTACCTGTCTCAATACAAAGAATAAAAATAAACAAAAAAATTGAAAACTAATTTCATCACTTTTTATCAGATTGCATGAAAGTACATTGATGAGTCAAGCTACTTAAACAAGTTCCTGAAGCTTATTAGCACAACCTTCCTGTAGAATAATCTTTTCCTAATACATGACTATAGCTGATAAGTTATAGCTATTAAACAAATAACATATTTTTAAAAAACATGAGATGTTCTAAATAATAAGACATAATACTTATTCTCTTCCAATTTCTAAATAGATGAATAATAACGTCCATTTGTGGCAATTGTTAGTATATTGTGATACCATATATTGATATAAGTCTTTAACAAAAGTTTTTAAATAGCATCCCGCAGTTCTCATTATAAAATATGCAACATGGGCTGGAGAAATGGCTTAGCGGGTAAGCGCTTGCCTAAGGACCCCAGTTCGAGGCTCGATTCCACAGGACCCACGTTAGCCAGATGCACAAGGGAGTGCATGCGTCTGGAGTTTGAGTTCGTTAGCAGTGGCTGGCGGCCCTGGAGTGCCCATTCTCTTTCTCTCTCTCTCTCTCTCTCTCTCTCTCTCTCTCTCTCTCTCTCTCCCTGTCACACTCAAATAAATAAATAAAAAAGAACAAAAAAATTAAAATATGCAACATGATGGATGATGTTGGAGAGGACTTTTATACATCCACAAGTGAGATTTTATTACTTTTGTGTTTTTTTTATAGACTATAAAATTTTATTGATTTCAAATATTTGGAAAATATATACTGAAAGCCATTGAGGTCTATTAGGTAGCTTGGAGCAGATAAGTCCAAAGGAAAGTTTTTAAGCCATGCAAATTGCAGTTTACTTGGGAAATACCACCAGTATCTTCACGAAAGCTCAGTGCGTGCCCTTTCTGAAACTGAGCACATGGAATGAATGTTCATGCATCTATGGCAGACACAGCTATGCTGCCTTCAGGGCTTGGCATTTTCACATAAAAAAGAATCAATGTCATTATACAGTATCTCTCTAGAGCATCATAATTATTCCACATGCATACAATATTTATTTAAAACTTAAAATTAAACTTCAAGAGGTGGTCATTTGAAAGCTGGCAGTCAGTGAATGGATCCCATATTCATGAAAAAGAGAATATTTCTTTTAAAAGTTGAGGAATAGATCAAAACGGCCTCTCCAGTAACTGGCACTTTAGTCATATTGATGCTTTTTATGTGTCAGATTTATTAATAACGAAGGTCCATGGGAATGAGCGGAGGCAATCTTGAGGATGTGACTGTGAGTTTTTGATATGTCAGGTGTAATTTGGTCGCTGTGATTTCTGGATCGCAGTACACACTCATTGTACTGATGTTTGTGTACCTCTTTGTACTCGTCATTTGTGATGACTGGAAGAGAAGGTGAGGCGGAGATGTTTTGATACAGGATTGAAACTTGAAACTACAGTCCTTCAATTTGAACAGTATTCCTGTTTCATCTTTCTTTTCATGTTGCCTTTTTAACTTTTGCCACTGATGTAAAAGGGGGAAAAAAAGAAAATTTGAAAAGATGCCAGGTGTTGGTTCTTATCTGGGTGAAGGATCACAGGAGTGGAGGATAAAATGTAGTTTGTAGTTTGTCACAGCAGCAGGCTTGTGAAGATCAAACATGTGTCAACAACAACTGTTTGTCCTCCTCTGGCCATCATAGAATTATTAAGACAGTGACATCTCTTCAAACTTGGTACATTTTGCCAAGATTGTAGCATATTGTGTTCCCATTAGTTTAACAGGCAATATTCCGCTGTGATGAATATAGCCTTACTTAATTGCTTTTGGCTGCTTCCTGAAAGAAAAGAGAACCATTGTGTGACAAATCCATTGGTCATTGTAAAATCTGGTTCAGAATTGTGTGGTCCTTTGTAAGTCATTCAAAACAGATAGTTCAACAAACTGAAGTGAAACAGTTCATTTTTATGTGTCTTGAACAAAAGAATTGGGCCAACTATTTTTTTCTTTGTTTATAACTGCTAAATAAACAATTTAGTTTTCTCTCTTTGAGCTGATTTTCTGTTATGTAAATTTCACACAGCACCATGCAGGGTTTTGTTGCTGTTGTTTTTGGTGAAAGTGATCCTGTTTGACCAACTAGATAATAAATGCATGACTGTTTCCTACATGAATATATACGTATTTTTCTTTTTTTTTTAAAAATTTTTATTTATTTATTTATTTGAGAGTGACAGACAGAGAGAAAGACAGATAGAGGGAGAGAGAGAATGGGCGCGCCAGGGCTTCCAGCCTCTGCAAATGAACTCCAGACGCGTGTGCCCCCTTGTGCATCTGGCTAAAGTGGGTCCTGGGGAACCAAGCCTCGAACCGGGGTCCTTAGGCTTCACAGGCAAGCGCTTAACCGCTAAGCCATCTCTCCAGCCCCGTATTTTTCTTTTTGACTCTTGCAGATATCAGTTCATTCCAAATGATCCTGGGCCATAATCAAGTAAGACTTTGGAGCTGATTTGTGAGGCATCTTAACAGCTAGTAGTGTCCTCCAGAGTTTGCAGTGATGGAATATTTTGCATCTTGAGGGGCTGGAAAAGCTATCCAATATAACCATGTGGACCAGAAGAATGAAATTCAAAATGGGAAAAAAATGTGAGGACTAAAGTCCTGTGCAGCACTATAAAATATAAAAGTATCAAGTTTTAGGTGAAAAATATACTCTTGTAATAGCTTCAGGGATTTTAGGTGATTTTAACTTTTTAAGCGGAATTTGTACTTCTATATATGCCAAACAAAACCACTTGAGGAAACCAAGTTAAACATAATAAAATTTTGTGCATATAACTAATAAAATGACATCATATTTATAAAGAGCACTTTACAAATTATGACCTAATCCATGTAACTATTGTGGCTGCAGATAAGTATAAATTTGTCTAGATGTTTTTAATTAATACAGATTCCCAGAAGTACTCAAATACTGACCAATTAAAGGATAAGAAACTTGAGTTAAATCTACAATGAGATTGCTTGATTTGGAAAAGCTAAATATAATCTCAACTGATTTCTTTCTGTTAGCATTTATGAGTCTGATTATGTTGAACTTTTCTAAATGTAACAATGCAAGTATTATTTAAAGGCTTATATCACAATACAACTTCCCTCACCCCAACTACTAACCATTATCTTCCTCAATGACAATTACTTCAATATTTTTAGGTGTTTCTTCACATCAGTATTTCAATAATATGCACATTTCTTGATTCTTACAATTAGAGAAACCATACACTGACTTTTGTGTGTGAATTATTGGATTTTCTTCTCATACACACTCAAGATAATTAGGATATAATCTTCTTAAGAAAATAATCAGTATTTATATAAATATTTATTACCACTGAACCAAAGAGTGAATTGCCATTATAATTCCTTTCTAAAATGTTTTTGCTTGGATTTAATTTTGCCTATTTTTTTTTTTCTTCTCTGTATTCTTCATTCATCTTCGCTGTGAAGTACTTTTTGTAAGGTTCTGGAGTGACCAAGACCATGGAGACCACTCTCAGGCAAAGATGGAAGCTTTTCTTCAGGAAAACACGAGCGGCCAGGACTGACTCTCAGGAGTGGAGCTCAGTCAATTTTGAGATTACAGATAGTGGGCTATATAGAGCGATTCAGTTGGGGGAAGGTGAGGAAGGGAAAGAACTCCTTTGTTTCTTTACATTGGCTATTTCAAACAGCTAGGGTATGAGAGCAGAACAGTGACCAGGTGGGAGATAAGGGGGCAGGAAACCTAGACCTGGGGTATTGTTAGGCAAGGAAGGGATAATGGCTGGGCAGTTTCTTGAGGCATGTGGATGACCCACTTCCTTGTGTCTGTCACCTTCCTGCTGTCTTTGGTGACTCCATTTGGTCCCAACCTAACACTTTTCAAAATTAATCAAAACAAATACTCCAAATATATTTCAAAGACCACCTTTTCTGCATTTTAACTTAGTGCTTTAAGATGTCTCCACTCTGTCTCCCAGTGCATGCTGCTGTTGCTCTAATCTGCACTTTTTCTTGGTGTTGTGGAGCTGACGTACAGGCTCCTGAGCTCCTCTTATCTCCTGCATGTAAGGTTTTGGTATTTGAATCTCCCATTTTTGCCCTCTCAAGAATATTTTATTCCATTACCTTCCTAAGAAAGGGCTTACAGGAGATCCAGTTATATAGTTCAGCCACTGACTATCTGAATATAATATTCTTCAGTTCTGATAAGTACATGCAGTTATTAATCATACTGACATTAAGATACAATTACGCTGAGGGCCCAGGGGAGGGAGTGGGAAGTTCACTATGCTTCCCACATACTGTCCATTACTCTGTGTTACTTTTAGGTGACTGTGCCAGACACAGCTGACAGAAACAATCTAAGGTATGAAAGGTTTATTTTAGCTTGTGGTTTCAGGATTTTTGTTCATCATGGTTGGAACAGGATGTCACTGTGGCAGTGGGCATGTGAGGTATCTGCTTGTTCATATGCTGGCCAACAATAAATTTTCAAAGGCCTGTGATCAGTGACTTCCTTCCTTCCATCCAGGATTCCTATCCTTCAAAGTAACACTCTAAGCTGGTGAAGGACTGCACAGCACCACCCAGCCCTGATGGGAATATTTCAAGTGCCAACCATGACTCTTTTCCATGTGCCTGATATCAAGGAAACTGACATGTTTGGTGTCCTCCACTTTCCTAAGAACAGAGCTCTTGTCTTTTAAGAGAAGACTCTTAGAGAAGATGTGTCCTGGAAGCATATATCTGATAACCTCTTCCAGTTTGACTTGGCATAAATGTAACAGACACATCACTTTGTCTGACATTACATTTCAGAAGGATTGGTGGACACTTTACCAGGCAAAAGGTGTCCAGTTGTCTAGAAATTTATGCTTCCTTTTGTAGAAGATAATTGGAATTGCATTTGAAGGTGAAACTTTACTGAGAGCTTTATAGCTGACCAGGTGCATTAAGCTAAATGCTTGTCCTTCAAATGCTAATGTTGTAATTTTGTTAAATAAAGGAGAGTTTTAGGTTTTTTGAATGACTTTTCCCCTACACAATCCCATGCTGCTTACCAGTCTTGTTTCTATTATCCCATATAGGCAGTAGGGCACATTTGCTCTCTCTCCAGGGGACCTCACAATAGACTACTAAATTATAATTATTGTAGGCAAATCTTTTTGTTCTCACAAATAAAACCTATATGTTGTACTTTGTCCCTCTTTATGGGGCTACCTAGTTTAACCTAAGTTTCAAAAGTAATAGCTGGTCTTTTTGAATTTTAAGAATGTATGGCTTTAGATCCTGTGATGAATATAGTGTAAAACCATTTAAAGTTATGTTAAATTTTTTTATAAATGCAATTTCACATACTGAGGCAGAGAAAAATGTGAAAATGAGTATTTATACCAACTGAGACTCTCAGTGAAACCTTTTAAAAGGTTGAGAAATAGAAAAGTTTAAGCAAAGGTACTTGAGTTATTTAGCTCAGAGAAAGATGTAAGAGAATCCACAGGGAAAGGAAAGAATAGAAAAAAATAGTTATCCACAGCTTTCAATATTTAGGAAAGACAGAAGAAGACATGTGTTAGGGAAAGATGGGCTACCAAAATGGAGTCACCAAGCACAGCATAATGGCAAAAAACATAAGGCAGTGGATTATCCACATTCCTCAAGAAACCACCCAGACATTATCCCTTCCTTGTCTAACAATGCCCCCAGGTCATGGTTTCCTACCCCTTAACTCATAAGTGACCTGGTCACTGTTCTGGTCTCACACCCTGGCTATCTTAGCTTCCCCTTAAAAGAACTTTCCTTATTCATTTTTTTCTCTTCCTCACCTTCCCCCAACTAAAGCCCTATAAAGCCCACTAGTAAATTTGGTTGGCTGTACTCTTCTCTTGAGAGTCACTCCTGGCAGCTTGTGCTTTTCCCAATCTAACCTTTCAGCTTTGCCTCAGAGTGGTTTGCTTGATCTTGATCACTCCCAAACTTCATATCTAGTGTGCTGACTCAGATAGGAGACTTCCAGTTGCCCTCTTGGGCAACCAGACCTCCTTTCCCTGACCAGATGACCTAGCTGATATTGACCCTCTGAAGGCTTTGGACCAGCTCTGCCTGTTACTAGCTTTCACACCCACCACAATTCAGCCTTGTTCTTCTTCCATTTCTTGTCTCCTCCCTCCTTCTTGGTAAATGTCCCTGTTAGGTTGGCCTGCTCCTGGGATTAATCCCTACTCCTGGAAGTCATGCCAGCATGCCAGGCTACACCCCTAGGCTGCTTTGGGGTCCCAACCCCAGGTTGTGAGAAAGACACACTTCTCAACAGCTCAGTTCTCTTGGTCTCTGCTTTGCCATACACTAAGAGGCACCTTTTGGTTTGGTTGCACCATCTTGGAACACTCTCCCCCTTCCTTCTTGTTGTAGCCAGGTTATCATTTCTGGTAGAAATCACCCAACCAAGAGGAGCTTGTGGCAAAAAGAGGTTTATTTTGGCTTACAGGCTTGAGGGGGAAGCTCCACATTCTTCCTGTTGTCCCAGTGCAGGTCAACTGGCCCAATCTCAAAGGTTATAATCTCTCAATTGCAGCTAAATAGAGAACAGTTTTAGCCACAAGAGTTCTTTCTGTGCCATTTCCCACTGCTCACACCAGTTCATTTCTATGCAAAGCAACTCTGCACAACTTCTCAGGACACAGGCATAAGAGCAAGCTTCTCACACAAACTGCCAGCCCAGTCCAAGCAAAGCTCTTTCTCACCCTCATAAGCCAAACCTCACAGTCCATAGTTCCTACTGCATTCAGGTCTTTCAACTGTGACCAGAGTAGTCCATCAAGCTGTACTCACAGCAAGGCATTTCTTAGGCCAAGGTTTAAAATCCTCCCACATTCCTCTTCAAAATCACTTCCAAAAAGCCAAAGGCATACAGTCAGGTGTCTAACAGCAATCCCACTCCTCAGTACCACTTTACTGTTGCAGTCCGGTTCACACTGATGGTAGAAATCACCCAACCAAGAGCAGCTTCTGGGAAAAAGAGATTTATTTTGGCTTACAGGCTCAAGAGGAAGCTCCACGATGGCAGGGGAAAACGATGGCATGAGCAGAGGGTGGATATCACCCCCTGGCCAACATAAGTTGGAACACAGCAACAGGAGACTGTGCCAAACACTGGCATGGGGAAACTGGCTATAACACCCATAAACTGACCCCCAACAATACACTGCCTCCTAGAGATGTTAATTTCCAAATCTCCATCAGCTGGAACCTAGCATTCAGAATACCTAAGTTTATGGCAGACAACTGAATCAAACCACCACACTCCTCTCCCTCTCCAACTGAGGTCTCATTTCCACTGCCAGATGATTTGGTCATCAGGAGCACAGTTACCTGCCTTGCCCACTAACAGGCTAAAAAGCTGACAGTTGCAACCTGTACAGCCTCTGATTGTGTGGGAAGTGCAGGCCAACAGCTCCTCTGGCTCCTTTAACTCCCTCAGACCTTCCTGTCCCCTCACCTGTTAACAAGGTTTGATTTTGATCTCTGGAGTTGTAAATAGAATAGAAATTTAAAATGGGAATGCATAGCTTCTGAATGAATGAATGATTGAATATGTAAAAGGTAAATGGTTGTCTAGAGTCTATATTAAAAGTGCACTTAAGATGATTGTGTGTGTATGAGTATGTATGTGGCTTATAAAACTAAGGCTACAGAATGATTTCTGTTCTGAGCAGTGCCATTCACTGTAGGAATGTTCTCCACAAAGCCCACTGTACTAGATGGCATAGCCAACTTTTACTGCTGAATGTACCCCCAAAGAAACACTGTAACTAATTAAGATCAACAGGCAAGAAAAAATACAAGATTCTACTACTCTTAAAGAGTTATAAAATGGCAGGATGAAAAAGCTTCCTTGTAGGCCCTGAGGAATGTCCATACCTCTCCCTGGAATTTAGAAATTAAAAAAAAACAAAAAAAAAAACGTTCTTTCTTAATTTCCCTGCCTTGCAGAGCCAGGGGCCTGCAAGCAAAGGGAATCTCAGCTTCTGGCCCCAGCATGATGATGGGTGAATGCCAAGTCTTTGTGAGCAGATGAGGACTTCTTATAAGAAATTTGTAACTGTTTTACATTTACTTTATCTTTCTATGCTTCTATGAAACTGCTAACAAACAACAGCTCCAAAATTTATGCTTAAATTTAGGAGTACTTGATATTGAGTTTGTAAAACAAATTTTAATTTTAAATAATGTTCAAATCTGCCTTCATATCTTTTAAAAATATATTTCAGGAAAGTTATAAGAAACAAAGTTCCAAAATCAATAAATGATAAAATCTATGTTTATTCAGGGTAAATAGTATAAGTCAAGTCTATTCTACTATTTTATAAAAAGATTATTTAAAAAGGCCTTTTGAGAAAAAAAAAAAACTTAAATGGTCATATTCAAAGTCTTATGGTAAGAACAAGGAAAGTTTTATTTTTTTTATAATTTTTATTTATTTATTTATTTGAGAGCAACAGACACAGAGAGAAAGACAGATAGAGGGAGAGAGAGAGAATGGGCGCGCCAGGGCTTCCAGCCTCTGCAAACGAACTCCAGATGCGTGCGCCCCCTTGTGCATCTGGCTAACGTGGGACCTGGGGAACCGAGCCTCGAACCGGGGTCCTTAGGCTTCACAGGCAAGCGCTTAACCGCTAAGCCATCTCTCCAGCCCCAATGAAAGTTTTTGCTGGTAGTTATGAGATAAACTGACTAAAGAAGAAAAACTGAAAAAAAAAAAAACAATTTAAATGTTGGATGTTAAATGTTTGATGAAAAAGATTGTTCAGAGTGGCTACACATATTATAGAGTAAAAATATGTAGATGAAGGTCTGAGTAAGCTTAAACAGAAGGTTAAAGACAAAGTACTTGGTCAGATTACAGAGTTCTTGAGATATAAAATGACTATTAGTTTAGGACTTACATCAGACTAACAAAGGAAAGCCCTGGCTGGTAGCAGTTTACTGTGGCATTCAGGACATAAACTTAAAGCTTAAACTTATTGATGTAAATCTGGTCATGATAATTGCTATAAAAGATGAAATTTAGAGTACCCAGCCAAGTTAGCTAAGTTCCTCTATTTGTCAACCTCTTATCTAAATCTTAAGGTTAAAATTGACTCATTAGTATTTAATTCTCTCCTAAGATTATTATATCTAAAAACCTGCCTCAAAAAATATCTCAAAGAATTTATCTACTCTCTTTTCTTATTTTATAAGGAAAATAGACCACATTTGGAGACACTAAACAGTATTTATCTGCTGTACACTTAAAAAACTATTTACTTCATGGTGAACAGTAAAAGAAAATTCTAAAAAAATTTATGTTGTGATTTAAGATGTAATTCCTCAATTCCTCCGACAATCAGTCTTAGTACTTTAAATTTAATTTACATCATTACTGAACAAGTTTACTAAAGTACCACAGGCAAAGTTATAGAGTTGCTAAGGTTTGAATAGTTATAGATAGTGTCATGGAATCTGTGTATGTTCAGAATTTAATATAATTCTATAAAATTGATTTGGAGAAGATTAAAAAGATTTCATTTTGCTCAGCAGTTAATGGTGCTTATTTGCAAAACCAGCTGCACATAGTGGAGCATACATTTGAAAATTGTTTGCAGTGGCAAGTGGCCCTGGCATGCCCATTCCCTCTCTTCATGAGACTTGTTTCCTTTTTCATTAGATCATGGGGGAGTTTAGTCCAGTTTGTATATTCTTTGGGTATGTTAAATATAGCTAAATTAATTTCAAAAACTGACTTATAGATTGGGTGGACATTTTACTTAACTTTTAAAGTGCTAAATTTCCTCATTAGCATATATATATGTATATACATATGTGTGTATATATATATATATATATATATATATATATATATTTATATGTATACCAATTGTGATAAACTTGAAAACCTAAAATTTTTCATGTCCTCATACTTAAGCAAAAAAAAAAAAAAAGTTACTACATAATATAGATTTCTTGTTTATTTTCAGTTCTGGTAGCAGATTTTTTGTTAATATCAGACTTTTTTGAATATCAGAATATTATAATTTGGTTTATACAAAGTCCATAATATTTGGCTATCAATAAGCATGCATCGTCATGTCTGGCTAAAATTCTGTAATGTTAAGATGTATCTTATCTTGTTCATGCTGGTTTTGCTGGATGATTATCACTGACATTATAATATAAGTCTTACATAAAGTGACTTATTGTGATTTTGTTCCTAGGAAAATGAAAAAACACCCCATGTCTTAGGAAAATCCACTGTATACAAGCAATATTAATACAGTTTGTCTAAACTTCATGTAACAATCATTAATATTTCTTTAGTTAAGTCTTAAAATTGTTCAATGGTAAAAGGTACTTATTTAACAAATTGTTTTGTGTCTGTCATATTGTCTCTAATGTATGTGAAAATCGGGCTTGCTTAACTCAACAATGACCAGGTTTAATTTATTCTTGAGCTACATATAATCAGTCTCAGTAAAGGGTTCACTTAATTAGTTGTCTGATTTATGGTGTCTTAAGTTCATTGCTTATAAAGATATTGCTATGTAAGATAAGTTTCCTGCCCTGATAAAATAACCTTAAATTGTTGTTCCAGTTTGAGGGGTAACTGGTACATACATTGGTATACAGACTAGCCAAAGTTGTTTTGAAACACAGATGCCCAGTTTTTATACTGTCTTGTCTTTTTCCTGACATACAATTTCTAGATTAAATCAATTGCCTTAAAGTTATTGATAATATAATTGCTAAAATATTGTGTTAGGGCTACTAAAATGTTCTTTCCATACTTGTAACTTACAGATACCCAAAAGATAGAGTGTGTATACTTTCTATGTTTCAGATGTAGCTTTCACATACAATTTCTAGATTAAGTCAATTTCCTTAAGGTTATTGATAAAATAATTGATAAAATGTTGTCTTCAGGGCTACTAAAATGTTCTACCTATACTTATAACTGACAGATACTTAAAAGATAAAAAAATGTGTATGGTTTCTATGTTCCAGACATAGCTTACACCATCACCTGACACCTAAACTTAAAAATTAATCAGAATGATTTTAAACTATTGTGTCATTCTCTAACCAAATCTGCTTTGATGACCAAGTAAGTTCTATTCTTTCTTAACTAATATTTCTTCATAGTCAGATATGTACCGACTTTCTGAGTGATTAATAACCATATATAGAAGCCAAATTCAATTGGAAACATTGGAGTTAAAAGGATCACCAACATTTTGGTTCCCACTCCCAGGTCAGAAGGCCACCAGCGATGATGGGATGCTTGCTAACTTCCAGCCTCTGGTAAATTACCAGTCTACTAGATCAGAGAGGATATGGAGACCCAGAGAAGAATTCTAAGTCAGTGTATCTACAACAAGAGAGTCACATCACAGGAAAATTCATCCCCTAGGCTTCCCAAAAGAGGGAGAGCCACTTAGTCAGCATGGCCTTAACTTATCCTAGCAGATGACAATGACAAGAGTCATAGAATTCCTCACAGGTCCCTAAAGTCTTTCTTACAGTGCCATTACTGACCTCCTAAATATACAGTTTATTCTGGCAGCCTACATGGTCTTAATCACCCAGTTAGAAAAACATAACTATAAAATAAAGGAAGATTTAGGCTAATAGGTTCCCCTGTCTGATGTTGGCTTACAATATTAAACTCTAACATCAACTCATGCCTTCTGTTTCTGCCTGCCCCTGATTACTTCTGAACTTCACCTATCTTGGCCCCAGCTCCTCCCATTTGCCTTAGCCAGAATCATAGCTATTCCTTGGGTCCCCTCATTCCTTAGGCCTTACCCTACCTTATCCAGGGATAAGTACACAGCCACCCAAATGGTCACTATCAAACTTAAACTCTCTCATGGTCCTACTCTTCCCCTGACCCCAAAATGCTCCTCTTGAACACTCTGATGCCCTCTCACTCCTCTGTCTTGCCCTATGCCCTCTATCCCTCACATCTGAGTGCTCCTCCTCCACTTGTGCCTGGCCTTTTGAGGTCATCACTGTTGACAAAAGTAACAAGCTCCTTAATTCTTCCTTCTATCTTCTCATTGGGTGTGCAGAGCCCATCTTCCTTATCCTTTCTATTATAGATGTCACCAGTGAATGTCCTGAAGCCAGCTCAATATAGGGATGGTATGAGAAAAGTCTATTTCTTTCAGGACCAAGTTGTAACTGGTACTGACTATCAATCTCACCACTTTGCCACCTCTAGTTACCATGAAACAGCTTCCTCATCACCTGGTGTGAAGGGAGACCCATTGACTGCATTATCCAGCCCCTGCTATAAAAAGTCATGACATGATAAAAATTAATCTTCATCTCTTATCATTAGCAAAAGGCTGGAATGTTAATTCAGTATGGGCTTCCAAAATTGAATCACCAAGGACAGCAGGCTGGCAAAAGACATAAGGAAGTGGATTATTCACATTCTTCAAGAAACCACCCAGACATTATCCCTTCCTTGTCTAACAATGCCCCTCTTATCTCATAAGTCACCTGGTCACTGTTCTGGTCTCACACCCTGGCTATCTTAGATCTCCCCTAAAAGAACTTTTCTTATTCAGCCTTTTCCCTTCTTCACCTTCCCTCAACTAAAGTCCTATAAACCCCAGTATCTGGTAAATCAGGTTGGCTGTGCTCTTCTCTTGAGAGTTAGTCTTGGCAGCTTGTGCTTTTCCCAGATATGTTTTTATCTTTGCCTCAGAGTGGTTTGTTTGGTGTTGGTCACTGTTACTCCTTGCAATACATATGAAACATATTATATAAATACAGTATATAAAATGCCCCCATTCCACTTTCACCAATATTTCATAGAACTTTAAAATGGAATAGATATATAGGCACACTGGATGCTTAGATTAAAAGATGAATCAGAACAGTTCCTATGATTTGAATTATTCTAAGAATTTCCCCTGCACATATATAAATTCTCATTAATTAATAGGACACCAAATTCAGATTAATTATAGAAATGATCAATTAATTCCAATGATTTAGAAAAATCATTTATCAATATTCAACTTTACTTGTAACTAACATGTATATTAAAAAAACCAAAAGAAGAATGGTTTGTGTATGTGTTAGCTGTAAAAGGAGGCAGAAAATAGCACCTATCCCCAGAACTTGGCCCAGAGATTATGTATCATAGTAAAAGCTTGTTTGCTCTTCTACAACTTCCCTTGAAATAGTTCAAGTTTTTCACTTAGCTTCTATCCCTTCAATCTCCTGTTTCCTTTCATGCCAGTCCCTTGCTCCTTCCTTCCCTCCATCCATTTCTCCCTCCTTCCCACTCATTGGTTGAGCTGTTTTTTTCACAAATTCATATGTTGCCCCAATGTGAATGGAATTTGAGATAGCACCTATAATGAAGTAATAAAAGTTAACTGATACCTAGAGAGATGACTCAGTGATTAAAGGCACTTGCTTGTAAAGCCTGATGGCAGGGGTTCAATTCCCCAGTGCCCATACAAAGGCAGACATGCAAAATGGAGCATGCATCTGGTATGGGCTCCCAAAATTCATTTGAAGTGAAAAGTCCTCAAGTATTAATGCTTTCTCTCTCTTTCTCTTTCACTTTTTCTCACAAATAAATCATTAAAATATTTTAAAAAGTTGCATGAGGTCAGAGGAATGAGGCCTGAATGTTATACGACTGGTATCTGTATAAGAAGGGGAAGAGACACATGTGGACACAGCAGAAAGGCCAACCATAGGCCAAGAAGACATGCTCCCGGCAAAATGAATCATATATTAACTTAACTTTGATTTGTAGCCTTTAAAATTAAAGAGAGAGAGAGAGAGAGAGAGAGAGAGAGAGAGAGAGAGAGAGAGACTTTGCTACTGTTAGAGCTACTCAGTTGTGGCATTTTTGTCAGGGAAAACCTAGCACATTAATGGAATGGGTAACTAGTACTGTGGTCACATTCTTACACACTGAACAGAAAACAGAATAGCATGGAAGATAATCACACCCTTTCAGGCTACGCCTTAAAGATTGCAAATATTGTCTTTGCTTGCCTCTCATTGTCCAGAAATGAGACATTTGACTGCATCTAAATATAAGGATGGAAATTGTCTAGCGGCTTGATTTATTCCCTGCTCAAACTCTGTTATAAGTATAGTTAATCCACAAAGAGAGGAGGGGTGAACATCACTGGGAACTCAGTCCTATAAAGCCTGCCATCTTCCTCCAGGTTAGAATCCTCTTGTTACTTCTCTTTTGAGAGCCATTTTGGTTCCTCAACAACTGCATATTTCAATTCCAGCAGTGCCTCATGTTCTGAACTTTGATTTTTGTTTCAGGTTTTTAAAGCTTTTTAATACACTTTTTTTTTTTTTTCTGTGTTTACAGACAGTGTTAATCTTGCTACTTTATACTGGGATCCTAGTGGAAAATAAGGTAATGGGTGTTCCCAAGTAATTTCTATTAATTTTAATAGAAATTTTAAAAATTATTGAATGCTATTAGTAAACAATATTAAATTTGAGGCCCTCATGCTTTAATATATGAGAAAAAAATTAGGCAGTTATTTCAGTTTAACTAAAGTAATGAGAGTCAATCATCATTCATAGTTTGGTTCTTTTCTTGTAATGTGTAGTAGTCACATTGTCTTGAAGTCATATTTTCTGCTAACAAATTAATTGACCCCTTCCTTTCCCTATAAATGTATATATTATCATGGAGCTTAAAGATGAATGAGCCTATGATGAGGAGAGTTTTACTTGCATGCAGAAGAATAGATAGATAAATTATAGATAGATAGATAGATAGATAGATAGATAGATAGATAGATAGATAGATAGATAGATAGACAGATAGATATAGATATAGATAGATAGATAGACATATAGATATGTAGATAATAGATATAGATATTCTTTCTTTTCTGGAAGTTTTTTTTTATTTTTTTTTTTTGCATTTTCAAGGTAATGTCTTGCTTTAGCCCAGGATGACCTCGTGTTCGTTATCTAGTCTCAGCATGGCCTTGAACTCATAGTGATCTTCTCACATCTACCACCTGATGGATGGGATTAAAGGTATATGCCATCATGCCGGTATATGCCATCATGCCTGGCAGAGATTTTGTGTATCTCTGCATTCAAAAAGACTCTGTAATTTCCCCCTACCATGTAGGAGTGGCAAAGAATTTTATGGTCTCAGAGGTCTAAGGAACCCAGTTATACTAATGTACAGGATATTCCCTGTTTAGCCAACACATGTAAAGGCTAAACTCTACCCTATTCTGAGGTTCTGGTAGTGTGCTTATAATAAGAGGGACCTGGCCCTCAACCTCATGTTGTTTAGAGATGAGTGAGCTTATGATGGTGGAGAGTTTGAGTTTTTACTTGAATGCAGAAGAATAAAACACTTATTCTAGAATTTTCTGCTACTGAGAGGAGAGAGCAAGAAAACTCAAAATATGAAAAGGAATTCTTTTTTTTTTTTTTTCTCCCGGTGTTCCCATGAGGCCAATTGTCAGTAACAACACAAGAGTCTGGGTCAACCACATTTGAACTATTGGTCCACTACAACATAACCTAAGTCTTAAGACCCTCATTTTGCTGGCTCTGTCCATGTTATGGGTTTCTTTTGTAGTTACTATACTCTTAGAGAGCATGTGAAAAGAGTGTCAGGTAGCAGATGTAAATATGAATGGGATCGTTCAACTGATAATCTTTAATTAAGAGCAAAATACTCTCTAGGTTTCTGTCTCAGGACCACTTTATGCATAAAGTATTTTTATAATGAAATTCAGCTGGCACTTTTTCTCTCTAATGGGTCTTCTTGGAGAGAAGCCAAATGGATTAAAGTTGTACCAAATTTGATCATGTACCAGGAGGTATTATCATTAAGATTTAATATACACAATTCAACTTATGCATTTCTGCCATGAAAGTCAAAATTAATTTAACTTTATGAGAGTCAGGGGACAATGATGGGGGTATAAGGACCCAAGAATGGGGTTCAGCTTCCCTGCCACTAAACATAGTGATGATGGATAAGACTCTGGTTTAGAAGAATGAGGTGCAGAGGCTAATTCTACACTGACAGAATTGGTGAAGGCAAGTAGAAAATGAGCTACGTAGAAGTTTCTGTTAGGCAAACTCTCTTATTTCATCTAGTGGTCAGCAACATTTGTGTGAATGGCCTTTGTAGGCTATGAGTTATACATTTTACTGCCACTCAACTCTGCCACTATAGTAGAAGACAGTCATAGACTAAATATACACGAATGTGGTCATGTACTAATGAATTTTTATTTACACACATGGGCATTTGAATTTTACAAAGTTTTAGTATATTTATTAAATTTTTGTGACAGGCTTGTTGTCAGTTCTGGGAACTCACAATTAAGAAATAGAAAGGCAATTCCTGCTGTATAGACTTGTCTCCCAGTATTGCTTTCCTCCTAGAAGACTCACTAAAATAATGCCCTTCCTTATTTGCACACATCCTTGTTACACAGGGTTGTGTTCCCATCTAACTGAGCCATAAACGCAGGTGAAAATCTTCAGTTTCAATTGCAAGCATGCCCTTTCTGTACACCCTAAGATAATTGTCCTTACATATTTCCTCATTTTCTCATCCCCCACATAGTGTGTGATATGGAAGAAGTATTTATGAAAATCTAATAATATAAAATAGTGTTTAATAGTTTAATATTTAATAATTAATGCCTTTTGACAATATTGGCAAATAATGGAATGTAACATGTCATTCTTACTACCTTTTTATCCTCATTTGAGACAGGTTTGCATGTAGGTCATGCTGGTATTAAACTCTGTGTGTAGTCAGGGATGATTTTGAACTCCTGATTCTCCTGCTTCAACCTTCCAAAGATTGGGATATTAGGTGTGGACATCCATGCCAAGCCCCTATTATCTTATGAACTAAAGAAAACAGTGTTGCTAACCAACTCAGAGATGGTCATTATGAAAGGCACTTGTATTTCAGACATCCTAAAATATTTAAAAAAAAATAAAACAAATGTAAGACTTAGATTGTACAAAGTATGATAAATGTTTCCTGGAAAATTGTCTTTTTTACTATTCATCTTGAGAATCTATGGTAGTATCTTATAATGAGGCACAGGAAAAGTCAAGAGCGCCTATCAAGGCTGTGTGAATCGTGTCACACAAGAGAGTACCTGACTGTACCTTGTGACCCACATGTGTGCCTGGAGTGTTCCCTCATGAAAGCCCTCACTTGCTTTCCAGAAGGCTGCAGGGCTCCCTCTCTGGAAGCCTGGCCTCTTTCTTACCAGTCTGGTGGTGAGTGGTGCAGAAACATTTTAATTAATGGTGAACTTCGCAAAGTTGAAGTGCAAACAATTACAGCTCAATTTTACTTTCGGCCTCATTTTCGTCATTTCCATTCTCTCCTCCCTCCCCATTAGATGCCTCTGTTTCACAGTCTGTAAAGCTACCTAATGGCTGTGTGTGTGAGAGAGGGCATTGTTTCTCTCTCCTGCAATTAAAGACAATGGAGACAAAGACAGAATTCTCTTGCTGAACAGGTAGGGATGTATCCTACCAAAAGCTAGATACCTCACTCTTCTCATGCTGGCCACTGATTTATTTCTTCTAAAGAGGATGATGTCTTCCTCATAACAACTGTTTGCATACAAGACTCAAAGAAAGTTCAGAGCACACATCACAAGTACATCTGATATGTAAGTGAAGTGATCTGTAGCACTGTTAATTAGACCTAAATTCTTGATTTACTATTTATAAAACAAAATTGATTATTACTTCATCAACAACATTTAAAGCATCATTAAGAGAGGTCTGCTCCAGCAGCCTCAGGTTAAATTTTTTAACAAGCACTTTAGTTGCTAATCTGTGTTATTGCCAACATATGTAAACTTCCTAATGCTAATTGCATTCAGCTGTGAATCAAACAATGTCTAATTCTCTTCAGGATTAATTATGCACATGTGCCTCCTGCATTCCTAAACACGGTGCTCATAAATAATAAGAGATATATCGAAGCAGATGGGATTTTTCCAACTAAATGATCTGTTTATCATGAATAAAACAGATGACACATACTAGAGTTTGCATGCAGAGTCACTGCGACTTCATATATTTTCAGCATTAATAAGTTCCCCATGATTGTTTATGCAAGGATATTTTTGAACATTTGAGCAGCCAACTATGTTTTTCACATGTTGTGTTTGTCAATAACAACTTAAAATATTAACCAACAACTGGGAACAGTGAATTTTTTTTTTTTTTTTTTTTTTTTGTATTGACTGGGTAAAGATAAATGAACACAGTACAGAACAAAGTAAACTTCACCATCACCAGAGAGCTCCCTCGCAGTGGACATAATAATGCAGCTCTTGATATACAATATACTCATCTCTCTTTTTAGAACAGAATATGTTGGTGGTGTGGCCACATGCATCTGTAACCTCAGTTTACAGTTGGGGAGGGTAGATAAACAGGATTTCTAAGGCTCGCTTATGGACAGAAGCTTCAGGTGGATGAAGAGACCCTGTCTCAAGGAAATCCACGGATTAATACTTAGAAAACATTTAACATTCCATTCTTTTAGATCTCCCATGTGCATGGGGCACATGCATTTACTCACACAGTACATAAACCATGCATCACACTAGCAAAAATATTATTCCTATGACTTTTATACATTGAAAGGTATATATGCACATTAGGTTAAATCAAATATAGTATTAAAATTAGCTTCACTTGTGCCTTTCTCTTTCTCACTGTGGTGGCTAACAAATTTTGTTATGTACATATCACATACTTTATTTATATTGGGCGGTACTGATTTGTAAGGTTGTAAATCATGCAATAATTAGAGTGGGGCTCAGTCATATGTCCTTTATAGTTTTAGGAAGATACCCTAAGTTTCACCTTCTTTTAAAGATTGTTTTTAGTTGTATTTAAGAAAAAGAGAGAGAGAGAGAGAGAGAAACGGACAGACAGACCGATGCACAGACAGACAGAAAATTGGAGTGCCAGGGCCTCAGCCACTGAAATCAAACTCCAAATGTTTTCGCCACCTAGTGGGCATGTGTGGCCTTGCACTTACCTCACCTTTGTACATGTTGTGGAATATGTAGAATTGAACATGGGTCCTTATACTTCACAGGCAAGAACCTCACATCTAAACCATCTCTCCAGCCTTTCACCTTAATAGTTCTAGGAAGACACTCTAGATTTCAGGAAGATTAGTGTCCTAGTGTTGGCCAGGGGATGGTGCAGTGAAAGTGGGAATGATACATCTTGGGAGAAAATGCTATTTGGCATAAACCCTTTACCTCATGCCTGTAGGGACATTCTCATCCCTTGGTTTATAGTCAGCACATTGCTCTGAACTTCCTCCTCACCTCTACATTCTTATCTCTATGTAGTCATCTTGCCCCATTCAAACAGTGACTTTCCTTTGATTTCTTAGACACTTTCTATTCACATAGTTTGAGTATCTGAAAAGATTGCAGTCTTCCAAACAAAAATGTCATCTGAGAGTTCAAGCAAATAGCCAATACAGCATCAAAATAACGAAGTTGCCATTTTTTTGTACTTGCCTGCTGATACTTTATCATTTATGTTAAAAATGAAAATATTTATTACAGTGAGACAGAAAAGTATGTATAATTACATCTAATAGTTGTGATCCCATTTCAGAAAAGTGGGTATTTCATACAGTTTCCCATCAAGGTTTACACTAGAGTGGTTACTGACCTTAACCCTCAAGCTCCTCAACTTCCTCATCTGTGTAGTAGATACAAAATTAGTTAATACCACAGACAGTGGCTTGAAAAAAATTTTTTTCAAATAAAAATTATGATTATAAAATGCTTAGAATATTACAATGCCTAGAAAAGTGAGTGATTGATTATTGGCTTTATTCTATTACTATCACTCACAACAAACTTGACAATTCCAAATCCATATTTTTGACCATCAATATTCTTGTAACTACTATGTGGTAACCAATTGTGCCACTGGAGGAGCTCCTTGTCCAAAATAAATTCTCAATTTGACTTCCTTATTAATTATGGATTTATACTAAAACCTAAGATGTAAATAATGCATGCAGCTTTTTTTAAGCTAGCTTTCTTTAAAAAAAAATTGGAATGTATCCAAAAATACCAAAGGAGGGGGGAAACAGATGAATGAAGAAAATGGTACTGCTGGAATGTGGTAGCACAGTAGATGTGCCTAAGGCATAAGGCCTGAGGGTATTTTAATGGTTTTGCCTTCACTTTTCTCTGGGCTCCTGCTTTCTCACATGTAAATGCAAGCATCAGTCCATTCTCCTTCCCATTAGTGTCTTTCTAGAGTTGATAAGGGTATTCATGCAATTCCCTTGGGAATAATAATTGCCAAAAGATGCATTAAATGATATCATTGATTGTGAAGTACTTTAAGTTGATAAATTCTCTTTTTAACAATTAATTTCACATGCTTCCAAAAGCCAATTTTAACCACTTGGCATAGAACATATGGTACTTAACATTTTACTGACATTTAAACAAGCCTAAATTTTCTAGTTTCATTAAATAGCCTTCCACTAAAATTCACTTAATTACTAAATTGTATGATTGGCAATGAGTGAGCATCTTATATAATACAAAGAGAGCATAGACAGTGGGATTTACTCCAGTCATACCACATACCTTCCCAATGCATGATGTCCAAGTGTGCTTTGATGGTATTATGATTTTGTTTTTGGGTTTGAAGGTTAAAATGAATTTAGGAATAAGCAAATAAAAAACTGCCTATTTAACTAGCTTTACTATTAAAAATATTCTCTACTTGCTCAGAGATTGCCAAATTTATATGGGGATTTCCCGCCTAAAATTGCAAGTCTGAAGCACAGCAGACAAAAAAAACAAATCTGTTCTTTTTTCCTTTTTGTAAACTTTGGGACAAGGTCTTATGCAGGCCAAGCTAATCTTGACCTGCAGTTCTTTTGCATCCACATCCTCAAATTCTGGGAGTACAGGCACCATACCTGACTGCAAAAGGCATCTTAAGTTCTTTTTAGACAGGCAAGACACTGCATTATGAATCATTAGACAAATACATTTTCTTTTATATATATTACTATAATTATTCCTAAGATTTCTTCTAGTTAAAAATTGTATTAGCCAGGTGTGGTGGCTCATGCCTTTAATCCTAACACTTGGGAGGCAGAGGTAGGAGGATCACCATGAGTTTGAGGCCACCCTGAGACTACATAGTGAATTCCAAGTCAGCCTGGGCTAGAGTGAGAACCTACTTTAAAAAACAAACAACAAAAAATGTTCTATTATATATTTTTTCCAAAATATAGATTTGTCACAGATTCCTTTTGTTCAACATCTTTTATGATTACCATAAGGTTGATATTCCAAGTCAGTGGTAAGAGAAGTAGACAGAATAGTAGATTTGAATATATATACATATTCCAAATTTTCATAATGCTCAAAGACAAATTGAAAAATAATCATAAAATAGATGAATATTTGGGAGGATATTTAGATGTTTTAGTTGGTCATGCCAAGCTTCATGCAAGGGGTAAAAAAATAACATAAAGACTGAGTATATAACATAGTATAGATGTTGGGGAAAAGATTCGCTTGTATAAAGGTATCATCCCTACTCTATAAAGAATGACAAATATTCCTAAATAGGTAAAAGGTAAAATTCCAGAGAGAAATACCAAAAGCAAGAACAACAAAAACAAGGCAGAATAACAACAGAATATCATGAGCAATGAGGAAGAAGAAAGTTGCTTACACATGTAGAAAAGATCATAGGCATTTCCTTTATAATCTTAGAAGTGGATATTTAAATAAAAACAAAATATACATTGTGGTTATCAGAACATCAGATCAAAACCCAACTCAATGTTATAAATATAAGATGGCACCCAGAAGCCATAGGTTGTTAATAGAAAAATTTCAGTGCCAGATATGAGATATTTTCCAGTGAGTTATTGGCAATGGAAGTCCCTGATGGCCCTAAAATATTATAGGCCATTTCCAAGGCTCTTGGTTTCCCACCAGGAATAGATGGTAAGACCCTGTTGCTAAAAACTCCATATGCCTGGGCTGTGATGTCACTGAGAAATAAAGCTGTATATAATCTAACAGAAAGCTGGAAAAAGCTATGCTGCATGCAGCTCTATGGGTAAGAGAAGTCATCAGTGAAGATTAAAAAAAAAATAGTGGATACTTCAAGCCTTAACTTTGGCCAGCATGGCCAAATGATCCAATGGGTGCAAGAGTGGCATGTCTCTTATGTGGGAAACCAACCATTCTCTAATTGAACTGGAGGCCTACTCAACAGGAGAGAATACATGCCTGGTACTGAAAACCTAGGATGGGGGGAGATCATGAGCCCTAGGGCTGTAACACCTGGTGGTGACTGGTTAAATGCATATATTACACTCATCAAATTGCCCAGTAAGCATCTCTCTTAACATTCATACTCATATATTAATGCTATTCTCACTTTTTGGGTTGGAGAAATTTCTCTTTTCAGAAGGCAGTGACCTCTAGGATGACTCAAAAGGTACCTCAGTGCTAAGAAGAAAGGGTAGGGGAGTGTTCAGCACTGAAACATCTCTATCACACCCTCCAAGGCTCAGGGTCCACTGCAGAAGAGGAGGTGGAAAAAATGTAGGAGCCATAGGAAGGGTGGGACTACTTATGAGGCAGTCTTCCAGACCCAAAATGGCCTGGGGATCCATGACCTTGCAATGTTTGGTACTACTTCACAGGTATAGTAGGGGCAAAATATGATAGCATCATAATAAAAGAGAGACTAATTGAGTGAGTGAGGGCATGAAGGACAGTGGATTTGTGAAGAGGAAAGTGGGGGAGGGGAGTGAAGTAGCATGGTTTATTGTCTATAATTATGGAAGTTGGCAATAAAAAAAAGTTTAACAAATAAAAAATAAGATGGAATAGAAGGGCTGTTTTTCTCCATAGGAAACCATTTTTAATGGTTATTTAATAGCAAATATCAATAACCTTTAAAATCTAAAAAATAATGACAAGGAAACAAAATAATAAGATCAGGAATATATCTTTAATCCCAGCACTAAGGCTGGGGTAGGAGGAACATTATGAGTTCAAAGCCAGCCTGGATTATAGAGTTTCATGTCAGCATGGGATAAATTGAGGTACTGCTTCAAAACAAAACAAAAACAAATAGGAATCTAAATTTAGGGGAGAAATAGGGAGAGAGAGAGATCAGAATAGAATGAATGCCACAAAATAGTTGAAAACAGAAGCTGCTTGTATGACTACTGATGTTTTTAATTTTTTTTTTTTTTTGCATTTGACACTGTCAAAATAGAAAGTTGGCAACCATGAATTAGTTCAAATGCTCAAGGAGCATTTAACTCAAGGAGCAAATAACTTCACTTTAGCTATTTCTTTAAAGGAAATAGTCATGGATTTTCAAGAATAATATTTATTATCACAGTGTTTCAATACAATTCATGGAAGATGAATGTTCAGTAAATTTACTATTATTTATTTTGTAGAATGGAATTCCATACAGTTATTAAAATTCTATGTTTATAAAAGTACTTATGGTTATGAGACAATGCATACAAATGTATACTAATTTCAAAACAAAGAATATTAAAAAGTGAGTTGAGTACTGGAGAAATGACTCAAGGGGTTAAGACAATAACCTGTGAAGCCTAAGGACTCAAGTTTAACTCTCCAGATCTCACATAAGCCAGATGCACAGTGATGCAAGTGGGAAAGGTCACAAATGCACATAAAGGGGGCATGCATCTGGAGCTTGACTGTAGTGGCTGGAGGCCCTAGCCAACCAATTCTCTCTCTCTCTCTCTCTCTCTCTCTCTCTCTCTCTCTCTCTTGCATTAAAAAAAAAAAAGATCAGACTGTTGGACTTGCCTCAATTTTTTTTTTAAGTGAGTTAAATAGGTTTGTTTTAAAATGAGCATTTGTGGAATAGTCAGAGGTACAGCACTTGTGTGCCAATGGTTGTTTTCTTTAAGACTTTTGGTAAATAGATAATCCTTTCTGAGATTCAACAGTGAAAGATGGAGGTAAACAGACAATGCCTCCTTACTGACACAGCTGTCCAATTTCTCTCATTTTGGAGACTGGTATTCATCTCATGGTTGTGTTATGATTACTGTTCTTCCTTACTCCATTGTTTCTTCCCCAAGGATCATATTCCAAAGTGTTTCTCATACCTGCACTAGTAGAAAGATGAAAATATATTAAGATTATGTTTTAAAATGTTTCCTATATCTTGTCTTATTTCATTTATTTATTTTATGATAAAAATGGAGATAGAAGTCAGGGTTTTTTTGTATGCTAGGAAAGTACTCTAACACTGAGGTATACCCCCCTGTCCTATTAAAGTTATTTAAAAAATTTTTGACTTTAACGCAGTTTCATAGGCCCTTCAAAGTCTTATAGGCTATAAACATCATGCCTATTGTAGGTAGCCAATCACTTGGTTCTGATTGAAGCATCCAGGCTATTGCTTCTCAAATTTTAATGTGCATGTAAATAAGGGAATAATTGTTACTTGATACACTGTGTTTCTGACAAGTTCCTTGGTAGCACTGATAGTACCACCTTAGATGCTAGGAAATAGGTACCATCACCATGAGCAGGATGTTGTTCCTGGACCTCTGTGCCTGCTTTAGTCAGTGCCTAACAACCACTATCACATTTTCTCCAGCACTCATGTATATCCGTTGTTTCTTTCTTCAAATGTACCTATTTTCTCATTAATTCACACTCATGCCCAGTTTCATGCACTACCTAAACACTCTGGAGAAGGTATGTCACAATGCTAACAGATATTTTCTAGTAGAAATTTTAATGGTGTTCTATATATGTAGATTTCATCATTCACATACTTATTTTTATTCAATATGTATCAATTTTTTTTACTCCTACATTTACATAGGAAATGTTTAGAAATATTTATATAAGTATACTTTAGAAACCAAAATAAATTAGTCAAGACATGATTAGATGTTCAAAAGTACCATTCTGAAGATTTAAGTTGGACCAGGTGGCAAACAGTAAGTGGTATCTTAACATGAAGCTGTTATAATAGAACTTAGCACTGTGTTTATTACCACAGTGAAAGTCAATCAAGCTTTAAGAAAATATTTCAACAGATGGTGTGTTTCCTAAGATTACATGACTCAACTTTTCTTTGACTGTGATCAGTATATTCTAAACATTTACGATGCCATTGGCACATCTTGGTTGTGAGTGGGAGGAAAAAATAAATTTAAAACTTTATTTAGTTTGGTATTCTTGGTAATGACCAAAATCATTGATCAACTCAAATAACTCCATGAAAATGGCTGAGTTTAGGGTCTCTCACAAGCTATTACTGTGATGTCAAAATAGCAACAATGCCATTCATTACAATTCTTAAATATCATTGCCATTTAAACTTCTAATAATTTGTCTTTAGAGATTCCCAACCCTGCCCCAAGGTTTATTTTTATAATCTTTTTAAAAGCTAATATATTGCTCATGAAATATGTATAGTTTATCTAAATAACATAAAACAGTATTACCTCACTTTTCCCATAAACTCTTAATGAGCATTTTTTTTATCACCTCAATTTACTACAGGCTGGTGATTTTTTTCTCCATGAACTCATATTTTAACTTGCAGTATATGAATATTTTCCCTATGTCTTTGTTCAATCATCTGCCAAGTTTTGTTAATTCCAAATGCTAATTTAAATCCAAATAATTTGAGCAGAAAAGAAATCCACAATGTAAAATCAGGCAACTATGTCTTGCTTGTCAGTCCAGAACACATGTAACTGAACTATACAATATGTTACATCAACAAATACTACACAAGTAAAACATCTTTGAAATTTTGATGTTCTCTTTGTGCTGTAACTTTTAAAATTTACTTCTAGCTAGCATATTACATACAAACAGTGGAATGCTTTCAAAGTTGAATTCATTATAGGCATCAGCTATCCATAATTATACCTTTATCCATTTACTTGAGTTGACCTGTTATTTGGAACTTTTTAGATGGAAATATTCTCATTCAATTCATGAAATGTTTTCAACTATATTAGTGCTAGTATGCAGTAACTGCCTTATCCAGACTTATAATTCTTACAGATCCTGAAATGGAACACCATGAAAATTAATCTTCTGAGTTTTCCCTGCAGACCTTTAGAAAGAGGAATTTTACATGATTTTTACAGAAACCTGATATAAGCCTGTATAACTTCAGGATCATATTAATGTTATTTCCCATAATTAGTTAGCACCAGGCCAACACCCTGTATACAATACAATATTTATTTGAAGTGAACTATAGTTTTGAGGTTTTATAATTTCTTTGCGTAATGTGTATATTCAGAAAATATATACATACAGTTGACAGATGTTTTAACCATTACAGCTGCACAATATAGCTATTGAGCTTTTTTTTTTGACTCATATAAACATAATATTATGAACTGTTTTAAATTTCAGGTAACAGATTATTCATTTACTATTTCACATTGAAAAATGTTATATACATATTTATTTAATTATATATACCATATATATATATATATATATATATATATATATATATATTTGTGAGAGTATTCATAGTTGCCTGTGTACATCTCTCTCAGTGGCTTTGTTCCTGTATGTCCCTGGCAAATCTCTATGACTTTGTCTTCTGTAGTAACATGATGTTATGGAGAGGCTGTGACCTGACTAATGATAACAGTCATTTTCATACAATTATTTAGGGGACTTAGTGGTTAAGTTGCTTGTGGCAAAGCCACAGGACCCAGGTTCCATTCCCCAGACCCAAATAAAGCCAGATACACAAGGTAGTGAATGTGACTAGAGCTCATTTGCAGTGGCTGGAGGCTCTGATGTGCCCAATCTCTCTCCCTCTTTCTGTCTCTTTCTCTCTCTCTTAAATAAATAAATAAAATACTTAAAAATATTTAGGTATATAAGAATATTGAATTATTTAAAAAATTAAATGTGGGATGGAAAGATGGCTTAGCAGTACGGGCGCATGCCTACAAAGCCTAAGGACCCTGGTTCAATTCTCCAAGTCCCATGTAAGCCTGATGCACATGGTGGTGCATGTGTCTAGAGTTCATTAGCAGTGGTTAGAGACCCTGGCATGCCCATTCTCCCTCTCTCTATTTCCCTCTCTCTGTCTCTAATAAGTAAATAAATAGAAATAAAAATCTTTAAAAAAATAAATGTAAGAATATATGAAATGGAAGAACAGGTTACAAAGCATGACAAGAGGTTTCCATGGGTTTACTACATACCTTATGAATATGAAAACTATGAGAATTTCATCTATATTTGTCCTCATTTCTCTCCCAGAGGAACCACTATATTGCATTGCATGTTATTTTCTCATTCTTTTAGAAACAATTTTATTACTAAAATGTGTTTTATAATTTTAATTATTTATTTTACAAAAATTTTATTCCATATGACCATTAGTAATCAATATTCTCTAGAAGAGTTGAAAATTTATGACTCACAGACCAAATTTGATCCACACACCAAATCTAATTACCCACTTGTTTAGTAAGACCTATCAGATGATGACAATTTTCATATTTGAAAAATTTTAAGAAAAGTTCTATAGCCCCAAAACTTAAGCTATTGTGAACCTGTACAGAAAAAGTTTACTAAAACCTGCTATATGTTATTCAGAATTCATTAGTCCTTCTGATTGTGAAGTTGTCTGTTTATCACCCAGGATTTTTGTTATTGCAAACAATGGTACTGTAAACATTGTACTGGTGCACATGGCAAAATTTTCTTTGATGTGTATAACTAGGAATACAGAGTGGATGTTTAATCTGGTTTACTAACTTGACAGGATTTAGAGTTACCAAAGAGACAAAACTCTAGACATCTATGTAAGGAATTTTCTCGATTAAGATAATTGAGTTCAAAAGACCTACCATGACTGTGAGTGGCATTATTGTATGGTCTGGGATGTTATAAAATGGAGAAAGTGAATGGAGCACTGGAATAGACCTCTTTCTACTTCCTGATTGGAAAAGCAATCCGGCTCTTGCTACCAAGCCTTCATTTCTATGATGGACTTTACCCCTCCAACACTAGGCAACATAACCCTTCCTTCCTTAAATTAACTCTGTCAGGTATTTATCACAGGAAGAAGAAAAGTAACTAATACATTGGGTCTTCATGTGTCATACATCATTGGCTTTACATGACATGTGATCTCTCTTTTAACCACTCAGCTCCATAGCATACAAGCAACTTTGTTTGACCTGGTATTTTTCAATACAAGTCTGATAAAAAATATGTTGTTATTGGGTAATTGGAGTTACCTTAATTATATATTCCTATTTATATAAATGAGTATAGTTGTCAGTGCAAATTTATTTGGCTGGGGAGACATCTCAGAAGTCAAAGATACTTGCTTGCAGAGTCTGTTGGCCCAGATTTGATTCCCCAGCAATGATGTAAAGCCAGTAGTAAAGTGGTACATGCATAGCATATATGCATACCCCCCCCACATACACTTATGCACAAATGAATAAAAATTAAAAAACAAGACAAAACTTACTTATTAAAGTTGTACTCAGGCCTGCCAACTGGAGCCTGCAGACCCTTTGTACTTCCATGAAATGCTTTCTATCTTTAATTTGAGTTTTTTTTTTTGTTTGTTTGTTTTGTTTTTTTGTCCACTCTGTCTTCTAATTTATTTTTCTTGCATTATATCATGGGCTGGGATTTCCAATTCAGTGCACATACAAGCAATGATAATGGGCCTTCTTTGTTTTCCTTTGCAAGCACAATGTTAAGAAGGATGTTTTTATGTTTCTTAAAACTGAATTTCTCTCATGATCCTTTATACCTATCTAAAACTTTTGAAATTTATGTCATTTGATTCTTTGATCTATAGTGTGGTAGTTGAATAGATGGCCCCCAATATATTCAGTGTTTTAATAGTTTGTAGTTTCCATCTTCAGCCACCTGGCTGGAGGCGGTGTCACTTGGCAGATATTAAGTTTGGTGGTGGGTTTAAGATTTCAATCTAATGATACACAAAGTGTGCCTAGCTGAAGATCCTGAAGTGTGCTGTGCTGTGAGGCTTTTGGCTTGTGCTTCTCTCTCTCTCTGCTTGGGCCTGTGAAGGCAGGCCAACTTCTTCTGCTAATATGGAACTTCCCCAGGATCCGTAAGCTTCAATAAGTACCTTCCTCCATAACTGTGCTTGGTCTGGAAGTTCATCTCAGCAAACCTGAAGCATTTTTCTACAGAAGTTAGTACTGAGGAGTGGGCTGAGATGAACCTGACCATGTGGATGTTGGTCTTGGAACATTTGTTTTGGAGGAATGGGCATAAACTTGGTGCTTGCAACTGAAGATGCCTTCTGAAGTGGTAAGGCAAGTTTTATGGACTATTGTGATGAAAGTTTAAGAATGCTAAGTGAAGACAGCATTGAACTTCGAGGCTTGGCTTATGAGCCAACGGGAAGGAAAGGAAGGAAAGACTGCAGAGGACTTTGTTAGAACTGGTTTACTGGCATAAGGGCTTAATGCATTCTGCTGCCCAGGCCCAGAGAGTTTGACCAAGGTTAAACTTGTTATGGACTGATGTGCTTGGCTAAAGATATGTGACTGAGAGATGTAAGATTTTTAAGTTGGAAAAACCTCAAGCAAGTTAAAATTACAGGCACTGAGACTGGTCTTAGTTTTCTGAACTTGCTATTGTCAAATACATTAGCAATCTTAAGGAAGATGTTCCAATTGCTTTACATTAAAACAAAGGAAAGGATGCCAGAAGAAAGACTATCATAGAAATGCAAACTCTTTTGGAAAGAGTTTTATTTCATCCCTGAAATAAAAATATTGCTGTGTCCTGCACACCTGGTGTTGGTTTCAGAAGCATGAAAAATGTGAGGAGTGGTTGTGAATTGCACACGGTTACAGGAGGTACTGCTGAGATGCAGCATGAGGCAGGGCATGATGCCCTGATAGGCTAAAAGAGCCTTTGGAAGATGGACCTCTGTTTGCATGAAGACCTGAAGATGTTTTTCTTATACCAGAACTATGCAAGGGCTACAATAGAGTGAACTGTTGGCCTAGGATGTAAGTATTCCCTGGCTACTATACCCAGCTGGAGGGGTGAATTGGAAAATCTGGACCCTGTCAGTCTCTGGTTGTATTGAACTTGAACTGCAAAAGTTTGATGTTTGTTTGATAGAGGTTGAGTTTGTATTATTTTAGTCTCTCCTTGCTATGCATTATACTAGTTGAAAATGTTTACTCTGTGCCTTTATATGTTGGAAGTATTTAACTTGTTTGATTTTGTAGGACTTACTATCTTAAGTTGGTCAAGACTGTGGAGACCTTTGAAATTGAACTGAGTATAATTTACAATGTGTGATGGTTATACATCTACTGGAGGCCAGAGCAGCATGTGGTAGTTTGAATAGATGCCCCGCTGCATATATTCAGTGTTTTATTCACTTGTAGTTTGCATCTGCAGCCACCTGGCTAGAGGTGGTGCCACTTGGCAGATATTAAGGTATCATGGTGGGTTTAAGATTTCAATCTAATGATATGCAAAATATGCCTAGTTGGAGTTCCTGAAGTGTGCTGTGCTGTGTAGCTTTTGGCTTTTGGCTTGTGCTTCTCCCCCACCCCCCCGCCTCTCTCTCTCTCTCTCTCTCTCTCTCTCTCTCTCTCTCCTTGGGCCTGTGAAGGCAGGCCAGCTTCTTCTGCCAATATGGAACTTCCCCTGGATCTATAAGCTTCAATAAATACCTTCCTCCATAACTGTGCCTGGTGTGGAAGTTTATCTCAACGAACCTGAAGCTGTCTGCTACATATAGCATAATTCTTAGAATTTTATTTTAAATTTAAATCTTATTTATTTATTTGACAGAGAAAGAGAGGGAAAGAAGCAGACTGAGAGAGACTGGGCATTCCAGGGCCTCCAGCCACTGCAAATGAACTCCAGATGCGTGTGCCGCCTTTTGTGTCTGACTTATATAGGTCTTGGGGAATTGAACTGAGATCTTTTGGCTTTACAGGTAAATGTCTTACCTGCTAAGCAATCCCTCCAGCCCTAATTCTTCAAATTTTTATGTACGGTTTTATTGGTAATAAATTGTTTTTCTTGACTTTTGTTTGTCTGATGAATGTTTGGGTTTTGCCATTATTCTTAAAGTTTAGTTTTATTGCATATACATTTCAAAGTTGACAATTTTATCTTTAGCACGCAGCAGACATTATCTCATGTGTTTTGACTTGAACTGATTCTGGCTTGATATCTCCCAGTCTTCTCATCATTCTTCTACAGGAAGTCATTCTGTTTGCCTAAGAGGATATCTGTTGGTTCTTGCATATCAATGTGGTTAAATTGGTCTTATTAGCTAAAGATCCGTACACAACGGGACATGTAAGATAAGGAGGGTTGAAAATATAGTATAGCTGAATGCCCTTGAGAGAAAGACTTCACCTCCTTTCACCTGCAATTTTACTGCTTTCTCTAAATATTTATTTTATTTTATCTTTTTACCTGTGTACTGTGTTTGCATATGTGTAGATACAAATGTGTGTATGTGGTATGCTTACAGACCAGTGGTTGATATCAAACATTTTCCTCAATTGCTGTCCACCTTATTTTTGTCACAAGATATTTCACTGAATGGAGCTGACCAGTTTAGTTAGATCCACTAGCCAGCAAGTCACAGAGATCCTCTTGTTTCTACCTATCCAATACTAGGATTATAGATGTACATGCCAAGCCAGTACTTATGTGGATGCATGGGATCTGAACTCAGATACTGTTTAATACAAGCACTTACCCACTGTGCTATCTCTCTAGGTCCTTCTATGTCTTATATTTCATGCTTTCTCTTTCTGTAGCATTTTGGTGAATCTTCTCAGATATGTGTTCAGACCAGGCATAGTGATGCACTCCTTGTATCCCAGAACTCTGGAAGCTAAGGTAGGGGGATTGCTATGAACTAGAGGCCAGCCTGGGCTATACAGTGAGTTCTACAGTGAGATGCTATCTCAAAAACAAACAAACAAAAACAAAAAGAAACAAAAAAGTATCAAACAGATATGCATTCCATTTCAAAAATTCTCTATATAGTTTTATCCAAACTCACCATATCTTTGTCTGTCCTTCTCTGAGAGAATGCCTGGGTAGTTGTTAATAAAGTACCTCAATGTGGAGACTGTGAAGTTCATGAGAATGGTGCTGGTGGTACTTTGATTCAGGTGTCCCCCATAAACTTGGGTGTTCTGAATGCTAGGTTCCCAGCTGATGGAGATTTGGGAATTAACACCTCCAGGAAGCAGTTATTGCTGGGGGCAGGCTGATGGATGTTATAGCTAGTGTCCCCATGCCAGTGTTTGGCACATTCTATTGCTATGGTCCACCTTATGTTGGCCAGGGGTTGATGTCCACCCTCTGCTCATGCCATTGTTTTCCCCTGCCATCATGGAGTTTCCCTTCAAGCCTGTAAGCCAAAATAAACCTCTTTTATCCCATAAGCTGATCTTGGTTGGGTGATTTCTACCAGCAATGTGAACCTGACTACAACAGTGCCAGTGCCTTGTGTCTGGTGAATAGGTCATTTTCTGTGTCTTCTGGGTCAGTCGAGCAGCAGAGAGCAATCTCCCTCCTCAGTGTCCTGCTCATAATGGAATTCTTTCATGTGGAAGAGCAGAGCTCTATTATCTGGAATCTTTCCTAAAGATCTCATCTTCTAACTCTGGGGCGATGGCTAAGTGGTTAAAGGTACTTGCTAGACTGGCCTAGACAAAGTTTCTGAAATATGAATTTGGGAGTACCCTTCTGTTCATATCATCTAATGTGCTTATCATGTTCTTTATTACAAAATCATAAAGGTTCTATTGATTCATTTCAAATCTCATTGCTTTGAGATTAGCTTATGACTTAATATATTTTGTGATAATATATCTTCAAACAATTCAGACACAGATACTCATTTTGTTTAAAAAATACAATATTAGAGGATTTGGGGTTCTAGAGAAATGTCCGGCCTTCCCACTCACAGTCACTATGTGCCTCCCTTGGAAATCATGACTCAATGAATGTTCTTATTTTGTTTTTTCTTATTTTTTAAAACAATGTTTTATTTATTTGTTTGAGAGAAAAAGGCAGATAGATAGAGAACGGGTACACCAGAGCTTCTAGCCACTACAAATTAACTCTGTATGCATGCATCATTTTTGTATATCTGGTTTTATGTGGGTACTGGGGAATCGAACCTGAGACCTTTGGCTTTGTAAGCAAGATCCTTAATGACTAAGTCATCTCTCCAGCCTAATGTTCATGTTTAATTGACATTAATTTATGGAAAATCCAGGTATAATTTTCTAACACACTCCTGATTTTGCCTATTTGTGTGTGTGTGAGTATGTGTAGTATGTATGATGTGGTAGATGGGAAGGTGTGTTCATGTACATATGAGATGGGCTTGCAAGTGAGCAGAAGATAGAGAATATTGAGTTTCCTTCCTCCATTGTTTACCTGCATATTTCCCTAAGGCAGTATTTCTTTGCACTAGAGCTATAGTTTTGGGGTGTCTCCACTATCCTCTGATCTCTGCTCCCCACAGAACTGGGGTTACAGATGTGTATGGCTATGAACAGCTATTTAAGTGGGTCCTGGGAAATCGAACTCAAGTAGTCAGGTGGTCCCACACAGTCCCAGACCCTCATGCTTGCTGCAAGCACTCTGACTTACTGCACCATTTCTCCAACTCTATTTTCTTTCACTTTTCTTATTTTCTTCCTTTCTAGCCACCTCCCTTCCTCTTGGAATCTAAGGGATCTGCATTTCTAAGTTCTTTTCAGAGCTTATCCAGGCTGAAGTTTAGCCCCATCCTTTTTCCTCTTATATTACAAAATACTAACAGTAGCCTTTGCACTCTATGTAAGTACATCTCAATGCATGTGCATTGCTCACAGCTTGGATTTTGCACATATAATGATATTGGTAATCATTTTGAAAGTATCAAGCTTCCTGGATATGAGTGGGGATACCAAATAGTTTTTATTTTATGCAAGGCCTCATTCTATAAAGAGAAGAAAACCTCTCAGTGTGTATAGTGGATTAAATTAATTTTAAAATTATATCATAAACCCTAAAGGTCTAAAAATATTTTCTAAATTTTAAGACAATAAAAATAAGTTTTTTTCAAAAGTATTGTCAGTTGATTGACCAAAATATTGTATACATGGTACTTAATTTTTAAAATAATTTTTTTGATTTGAAAGGGCAAAAGAGTGAAGATGAGCAGAGGAGAGGAGAGAGAACACACCATGGCCTCTTGCCACTGCCAACAAATTTCCAGATGCATGTGTCAGTTTGTGCATCTGGCTATATGTGGGATCTGGGGAATTGAAACCAAACCTCTAGGCTTTGTAGGAAAGTACCTTTAGCTACTGAACCAGTTCCCCAGCCCTAGACAAGACACTTTAAACAACGAATTTGCTACCTCACAGATCTAGAGGCTGGATGTCTAAGACCAAGATAATAGTATTGAGAGTTATGTTAGTCAGCTTTCCATTACTGTAGTAAATAGATAAAATAGCCTATTTATAAATGGAGAAGGCTTCTTTTGGCTCTCATTTTTGTAGGTTTCAATTCAAAATTGAGTGATTCCCCCCCCCCATTGATTTTAGGTCTGTATTCCATCATGATGGGAACATATGATAAAATAAAATATCTATTTCATTGACAGGAAATTATAAAAGAGAAAGAGAAAGTTTCATAATCTCTTGAAGTGTATAATCCAAGTCACTTTAAGACCTACTACGTTTACCAGTACCCACTGTAGCAGCTAGCTTCAGGTTCACTGAAATGAATTTCCAGACTAGGCACAGTTATGGAGGAAGGGATATTTATTGAAGCCTACAGATCCAAGGGAAGTTCCATAAATGGCAGAAGAAGCTGGCCTGCCTTCACAGGACCAAGCAGAGAGAAAGAAGCACAAGCCAAAAGCCACACAGCACAGCACACTTCAGGAACTCCTGCTAGGCACACTTTGCATATCTTTAGACTGAAATCTGAAACCTACCACCACACCTTAAGATCCACCCAGTGATACTGCCTCCAGCCAGGTAGCTGCAGATGCAAACTAAAAACAAAAAAATGGATATATTGGGGGCCATCTATTCTATTCAAACCACCACACCCTCCATGTGGAGTTTTCACCACTTCCAAATAGTTCCAGGCTGAGGAATGAATCTTTGTTACATAGAATATTGTGGACACTTATTAACTATAGCAGTTGATTCTTTGCTATATCTCCCATCTCACTTGGTGTCATGTCTTGCAAGGGTGCTAATCCCATCATGCCCTTATCCCTTATTCTTTCATCTGTACCTAATTATTTTCCAAATATCTTTAGACAAATAACATTACATCAAGGGGTCAAGAATTCAATATGTGTTTTAAGGAGGAAATGTCTCCTAAATTATGAGACACATAGACCCATACAAACATAATAACTAAGCAATGCAATGTATAAGAGCATTTGGGGATGTTTTCTGTCACTGTTGAGCTTCTTATAATCCCCAAATAACCTGCTCTATTTTTTAAAACATTCCACAATATTTTAGACAGGACTAATTCTGCATTGGTTGTGCAGATGTAGTTTTTAAAATTTTCATTTTGGTGTGTTGGAAACTTTTTGTTTCATTTAGAAACAGGAGCAATTATCCCTGAGCTCACATGTTTTTGTAATGAGTAACTGGGCATATGTCTCTTTACCCCTTTTATCACTCAATTCATCACATTCTCTACTAACTACTTAGGATTTCCTAAAATAACAATTCTTTACTTAAATGTCCTCTAAATTCATGGATTCTTTTCTCAACTCATTTTCCCTGGAGATATTCATTCATTTCACAATATATTCCAGGAAAACTCAATAATGGATATTATATACACTTGCTTTCATTTGCTTGTTCAACTCCATATTGGGCTTATTTTTATCCAATGTGTAATTTAGTTAAATATAAATGTATAATTTACCAAATTATTTAATGAGTAAGGTGAATGCCCATAATGATAAGTTTAATGGTACTTAAACAGCAGTGCTTTTTATTAAATGTTGTTGTTTTCTACAAAGAAAAATAATTTTCTATGTTTACTATTATAATATGATATTCAGAATGGAGAAGTATATTTTGAGTTTTCATAACCTAGACAGATAAACCATCTGAAAAATATTCAAATTCTAAAGAGGACTAGGGATATAGATCAGTAGAAGAATGTTTACTTGGAATATGCAAGGACCTGGATTATATCCCTAGCACCAATAATAATAATAGTAATAATAATAATAATAACATAGAAATTTCATTTTCCAGTGTTTAAATACCATAGAAATAGCAGGGGCATTTTTTTAAAATTTAAGCTAGGTATAACCTCAATATAACTCAACAATTTAAAATTAGTAACTGCTGGCTGGCTTGGTGTAAAATCTTCTAATAGACTTTGATCACTAAACACACAGAAGTCAGTTTGCTCATCTGTAAAATGAAGATCTTGGATCATCTGATCCAAACCCCAAATATTGAACCTAAGTCTTAATAAACAGATTTACACAAGGAAAAGGATGTGATTATAGTTGTGTGTGTGTTAAGTTATATATAACCAGTAGATTTTTTTTTATAAAAGCTAGAGAGGCTTTTGATAAAAAGATTTGCCCAATTATTTTTCTGAAGCTTGCTTGTAGTTTTCCTCTGGCATAAGAACATTATCTTATGAGCAGAACTGATTCTTACTACATTCTTATTTATCATTCTAGATTAGAAAATATTAGTGGTAGGGGAATGAAATTCTTCCACAAGTCATTTAAGAGGAACTGCTGTCTTTGTTATTAGAGTGTTCACTCCAGCAGCATACATGCCTTGGTAACTGACCTTTTGGTGCTTATTAAAGGATTAGTGATAGGTTAGTTAAGTTGGCAATTTTGTCCTGCCTCAATTTTTACTCCTTTCTTACTAGTCGATGTTGGAGGATACAAATTGCGAGAAAGCCAAATATGGAATGAACAAGAGAAAAGAGCTAAAAGCATGGATAGATTCCAAAGTGGATAATATTTTATTTCTGTTTCTCCATACATATAAAAAGTCAATGGGAAAAAGCAGTATGTGGAAAATAATGTATCAGAATTACCTGGGTGCCTACAAATTTTGGGATGTACCCTTCATAATTTATTATTCAAAAGGTCTGAGTTAAATCCTTGAATTGTGGACTCCCAATTTTACATCCCAAACTCATGCTAATAATGATGTGTATCTAAGCATCTAATTTTCAGAGCAGTTAGCTCTTCCAGAGCATTGCCAGATGATGTTCCTGCAATGGTGGAAGTCATGCACAGCTAAACCAGTTATCATGCCCCTTATGTAGACTGACTGTAGGAGTCACAGAGAGCTTGTCTTTAGATTTGCTATAAAATGTTGGCTTTCCATGATAGGAATCCATTGGGTACTTTACAATTTGAGTTAATTATCCGCCAGGCTATGAGGGCTCTTTGTATGCATAAAAGCATACCAGGACATAGACTTTATTCAGATGTCAAGAATGTATCATGCTTATTTTTACTTTTGAATTATTAGTTCTGTAACTGATCATGGTTTTTTTTATTGTTCTTGTTTTGTTTTTATTTATTTATTTGAGAGTGACAGACAGAGAGAGGAAGAGGCAAATACAGACAGAGAGAGAGAATGGGCGCGCCAGGGCTTCCAGCCACTCCAAATGAACTCGAGATACGTGCGCCCCCTTGTGCATCTGGCTAACGTGGGTCCTGGGGAATCAAGCCTCGAACCGGGGTCCTCAGGCTTCACAGGCAAGTGCTTAACCACTAAGCCATCTCTCCAGCCCAACCATGTTTTTTTTCTTTTTCTTTTTTGTGTTAGTTCTAGGAAGCTCAGAGGCAAATTTGCAGACAATATGTAAGAAATTGTAGTGAGTATTTTTATATTAATTTTAGACTTGGCTTTATCTTATATCATTTACCTTATTTTTTTCTATTCATCTCATCCTTTTCTTTTCTTTTGATTTTGTGCCCTGCACTGTTATAGTTCAGTTAAGAGAATAAAGACTATGAAGTAATCAACCTGATAAGTATATTATAGTACTAATGTTTTCAAAATTAATAAAGTGAGACTCAAATAAATTTGTTTGCTGTAAACAATCAATTTGAAGATCTGCTCTATTCCTGTCTAGAGTGTTACACTTATGACTAGGTTATATTTCTCACTTTTTCTTTAAATGTCAGGTAGCTGTATATCATCATTATCTAGGGTAGACATGAAGCTTTAAATAATGTTAACAACAATTGTTTTAATATGCAAACATAGCCCACTAGGTCTACAATTATTTACCCTTACAAGGAATGGGAGACTACTTCATAAATCTGTCTCTTCTTTTATATCTGGAATGTTGTACTTCTTTTCATACAGAAATCTGTGGAGAACAAGGAGAGTACTATTTATTGTAGAATATGTTTACTTTCCAAATATGTTGTGTTCAATCAGCACAGGGAAATTTGCCAAAACAAAGGAGAGGGTTTATTGGTGATGGTGCTGTGCTGCGTCTTCTTCCCCTGGTGTTAGCGAAGTAGTCTCCACATATTTCTTCATTTTTGTTGATTCTTTTAAATAAACATTGAGTCAGAGGGAAATCATTTCCACATTTCATGTGGAAAATGCATATGTATTCCATTAAAAAATTTGGGGAGGTTTTTTGTTTTAATAGAAGATCTTAATTTACTAGCATGTTTAATATTTCTCCACACTATAATTTGTTTTTAATTACACATGAATGCCATATGTAGTTCATTGACACTCTTTATTAATTCCCGAAAGTAAATTTACTCACTATTCATGTCATTTGTATCATGGGGTGTATGCTCCTTGTTAAGTGATTCCTTTCTAATTTCTAAATAATTAGCTAATTAAGTACAGGTTCCTACGGTTCTGTGCAAGGATAACACCCACTGGGTTACAGACATCGAGGTTTGCTTTCATTGTGAATCCCAGTGCTACACATTCACTTGATGTTGTTTTCTTTTTTGTTTGTTTTCTAATTAATGCTTGTGAATTTTCACCTGTGAAAACATCTTGTTAAGTGAGTTTGTTGACTTCTACTTTGCAGTGGTATTTAGCCCACTGTTGGTAGATGCTACAGAAACAGTGGATTCTGGTTAGCTCCACCTGTACATAGCCATCACTTTATTAACCACTTGGAAAAATACATTGAGTTAATAATAGGTGGTGGTGTGTGATAGAGCTGAGCTCAAATACCTCTCTCTGGTGAATCGTGGCTTAACGAGCAGCATTAGATCTTTCCAAATAGCTCAGCCTAAGAAACACAACCTTTCCAGGATTATGAATAATAATGATCATAGCTTATACTTTTCTACAACTTATTATTTTTCAGATAGTATTACAACAAAAACCCTGACTTTCTGAATCACTATGAAAATGTTTTTGTTTGTGCATCTTCTAGTATCAGGGAATATTTACATAGTCCCTGATAGGATTCCCATACATAGTCAAAGTACCCCAACCTTCCCTTTCTTGGTTTTACCATTTCTTATCTTTCCCCACTCCTTCTTTTGTTTATGGTACTGAGATTATTGACATTTCTCATTGCTGCAACTAAATATCTGAAGAAAAAATCAACATTAAGTATTAGTTTTCCTCCTAATCTGAGTCCATCAGGTCTAAGAAGACAGAAGGAACATGAACCAGATGCTCACATTGGGTTTTCAGTGGGGAATCAGCAAGAGTTGACAGCTACTGCTCAGCTTGCTTTATCCTCTTTATGCAGTCTGGAACTTCAGCCTGTGGAATGATGCCAGCCAGATCTGCTGGGTCTTCCCACCTCATTTAATTTATTCTAGAACTCCTTCACAGACATACCCAGAGATTTGTTTCTAAATCCTGTCAAGTTGACAGTATTAATCATGACAGTGCCTTTCTAGTCATCTATACCAGACCTAATTAATCTTTCACAACCCATCTCTGAGTTTTCCTTAGCTTCCGGTCTGATTTCCTTCTGACATTTCTTCTCTAATCATTTTGTGATGAAAGGCTGATCAGTGATAAGATCATCATACTTCCTCCATGAAGTCCTTCTGAAGAACCAGCGTTAGCCATGCTTCTATTACATTGTAAAAATACATAGTATTGCCAGGTGTGGTGGTGCATGCCTTTGATGCCAGCACTTGGGTGGCAGAGGTAGGAGGACTGCTATGAGTTCAAGGCCACCCTGAGACATAGTTAATTCCAGGTCAGCCTGGGCCAGAGTGAGACCCTACCTCAAAAAACCAAAAAACAAACAAACAAACAAAAATACATAGTACTTAATTTATACTTTAAGCATGAATATATATTAAAGATTACACATCTGTTTCACAGAATAATTGTATGTATTATTCTCTTCACAAGCATCTTTGATCTCAGTATTTGAATACAGGGAGAATGCTTTTTATGTGGCCCAATTCACTTTGTGGATCCCATGACAATCACTATTTTCTAACTTTTTCTAGATCTAGCATTTTCTGAGCCTTTATATGATACTTTCAGTAACATAGTTCATCCCACAAGTCTCAGTTCATGAAATCACACATATTATATTTCCAATTGTTCTATATATTTATATTAATGAATACAACATCTTATCATTTAGTGTATCATATTATTTTCAGAGTTGTGATATACAATGTTTTGATATATGTACACTTAACTGAATGGCTAAATCAAGTAAATTAACACATGAACATATATATATATATATATATATATATATGCTGATCTCAGTATTCATTTTGATCTGTGATGTATTTGTTTATATGAATAATTCATTTTCAGATTAGGAATATCTTGAGGACCAAAATCCCCCCCCCCATCACTGCAGCACAAACGTACTTCTGCTCAGTTCTCCATTGCTATACCTAGTAGATAGCCTGCAACCATGTACAGAGTTAGCAGAATACTCATCCATATGGCATGATCTTTCATCTTTGTTGTCTAAAGACATTTTATGTTTTATATCTTGTATGTTTGAAATTTACTATGCTAGTCATAAGCAATTTTTAAGTAGTACATAACTAGTAATACATTATTTTGCTTTTAGATAAGTCACTACCCCTCCTCCAAATAAAAACTTTTTATCTATAGAATTCTTGTCTTTTATATCTGTATCTATTTTCTGTACTTTATATACCACAGTGGCTTAAGAGTGCTCCCAAGCCAGGTTGTCTGAATTGAATCTCAGCAACTCTGAAACCTAACTTTGTAGCCTCTGGCTTCAGTGTATCCATCTGTAAATGAAAGCAATACCTGCACTTACTTGTCAGTGTTGTGAGGTTTATATCACAAGATGTGACCTATAGTCAGTCCACTGACTGGCTTAGAGCAAACCCTTGATAAGGAGCAGTTGTTCAGGATTTCAGATTACATTTTCTGTCCCTCCTACACATGGTGCTTCATCTTGGGCTCTTCAGGGTGGCTGAGTAATGAAGACTCCTAATGGAATCTCCCTAGGCAATGGAACCTGCAGTTAGACAATGCTTGATCAGTTCCCAGTGAAGTACATGTATGTTGAATAGGTCTCTGAGTGTTCAAAGATTCTTTTTCTTATAATCATTTCTTAAAATGCCTCTATGCCATCTCACTGTATCCCTTCCATGTTGCTCAGGCAAACTCTAAGAAAAGCCTGAACAAACAGGTAGGCCTTTCAACTCGTACCCTGAATGCACAACTAAATCCAAAGCTAATGAAGTTCATTCAGATTAAAAGCACTTCATATGCCTACAACAGCTCTTTATGTAATGCAGTTAGGGGTAGAAAATTCATGGTATTTCATGCCTACTTATATGCTTTTCATGTGAAAAGATACAGTATAATAAAGTTGAGGATTATTCATGTTAATTTATTATATTTTGCTGATATAGTCACATCAAGGGCTTAAGAAATATACTTCAAGAGCAGTACAAATGAAGGAAGTATAGTTTAAGACATGGTGCATAAATGTTCTCTTACCTGCCACTTTTAATGACACTTCATTTAGGAACACAGCCTCTGTCATTTGGATAATACTTTATTTTGGAGTTAGACTCCTTTAAGAAAAGAAACTATAAAATGCATGGAATTTATTATTTTGTAAAACATTCAACAACTTTTTTATGGATGGGTCTCTCTGATCAGGTGGTATTTTGGCTGCACAGCCTTTATGTGAACTTGTATATGTGTGTGAGTATGTGCACACACACACTCACACATTCACTCTCATACACTACTAGAACAACATAAAAGCACAGACCACACTCCCCACCCAACATCCCCAGTCAAAAATGCAGAGTAGCAAGGCTTCTAGACATAACTTACAAAATAAAAAGGATAATATATATAGTATATATATAAATAGAAGAACAGATTAATGGTGTGTGAAAAGGCCTAAGTGAAGTCAGGGGAAGAGATTGGGTAGAGGAAAGGTAGAGGAAGGGCTGATCAAAACCTAAGAGGATATAAATAAGTCATATGGAAACCTACTTCTGTGGACAATGGAACACTCAGAAGCCATAGATTGTTACTAGAAAATTTTCAGTGCCAGTGATGGGATACCTTCCAGTGAGTTGTTGACCAGGGAGTCCTTGATATATCCAAAACATTATAGGCCATTGATGAAGCCCTTTGTTTCCCAACAGGAATATATATTCTATTGCTGAAGATTCCACATACTTGGGCTGCAAGTCCACTGAAAAATCCTGCTGGAGCTGAACTGAAAACCTCCTCCATGTAGACCAGATGACAGAAAGCTAGAAAAAGCTACCCTGTATGCAGTTCAATGGGAGAGAGAGAACTCATCAGTGGAGATATTCAACAATGGACATTGCAAGCCTTAAATTTGGCTAGCCAGGCCAAATGAGCCAATGGGTGCATTATTGGCATGTCTGTTATGAGCAAAACCAACTGCTCTCTAATTGGACTGGAGGCCCACTCCATGGGAGGAATACATCCCTGATACTGAAAACCTTCAACAGGGGTATTCATGAGCCATAGGGGTGTGACACCTGCTACTGTCTGGATAAATGTGTATACTATGCTCACCACACTGCCCAGTAAACACTTGTCTTAATTTCCAAACCCATATATTAATGCTATTCTTACTTTTGGTAAAAGAAGCTTCTGTTTTCAGATGGCAGTGACCTTGGGATGACTCAGAAGCCACCATGGTGCTGAAGAGATGTGACTGAGGAGTGCTCATCACTGAAATATCTCTATCACATCTTCCAAGGCTCAGGGTGCATTGAAGAAAAGGTGGCAGAAGGAATGTAAGAGCCCAACCAAGGGTAGGACTCCTTACAAGGTGCTCCTCCAGACACAAAATGGCCTGGATATCCATGACCTCACAGTGTTTGACACAACCTACACATGACCATCATAATAGGAGGGAAAGATCATGACATAAAAATAAAAGAGAGGCTGATAAAGAGGGGGAAAGAATATGATAGAGAGTAGAGTTTCAAAGTGAAAAGTGGGGAAGGGGGAGGAATTACCATGGGTTATTGTCTGTAATTATGGAAGTTGTCAATAAAAATAAAATTAAATAATAAAAGAGCTGGTCTCTTGGAGAGCTCATGCAGAGATGAAGGAAGAAGCCCTTGGATGTCAGCGCCAAGAAAGAGAAATCCCTGCCTCTCCCTCAGGATTCTCACTCCCCAAGGTCCTCTGTCCTCAGTCAGGGTTGTTAACACCAGCTGTAGATAGGCCTGAAGCCCCTTTAATGTCCATTCTCCCAAACTACTAGATTTCGGTGCCAACTTCCATTTTCCTGCCACTGCCCCCAAAAGGAATAACCTTTGGGGCGGGGGGTGCAGTATGCAGATCTTTCTCTGACTTTTCCAGGTTCTAGGTCTGGGGACCCTAAAGTAAATTTTCATACATATATGTTGGATGTACATGATGCAAATGAGCAACAACTTTCAGAGAAACATTTGTAAATAGCAAGTTACTAATTTATTTTTTAAGTGAATGAGTTTATTGCCTTTGAAATGATAATGAAAACACTTTATATTTAAATAAACACATAAATCTCTTCTATATTTCACTTAAGAAGATTTTGAAACTAATATTTGACCTTGGGAAAAGAAAAAAAAGAGTTAAAAATATTAATACTGGAGCTTGAGTAATGGCTCAGTGGTAAAGACACGTTTACAAATCCTAGTAACCTGTGTTTGATTCCCCAGTACTCACCAGTAAAGTAAGATGCACAAAGTGGTGCATGCATTGGTGTTTTTTTTTTTGTTTTGTTTTTTAATTTTTTTTTTTTTTTGAGGTAGGGTCTCACTCTGGTCCAGGCTGACCTGGAATTAACTCTATAGTCTCAGGGTGGCCTTGAACTCATGGCAATCCTCCTACCTCTGCCTCCCGAGTGCAGGGATTAAAGGCGTGCGCCACCACGCCGGCATTGCATTGGTGTTTGATGGGACTAGAGGCCCTGGTACCTCTCTCTCTCTATCTTTCTTTCTGTATCTTGAAAATAAATAAACAAAAAACAAAGCAAAACTAAACAAAACAAAAAAAATACATCACAGGTGAATGTCTACATACACCAAACACTGAAAGAGATGGATGCAGGGAATTTGGAACAGAACCAATACCTAAGAAATTGGTAATCAAATTAGATATTTTATAAAATCATAGAGGCATGGCAACTTAACTAATTATACATTATTATTAATATTAATTCAAAGTCAATAAGGAGAGCTGCTAATAAGCACTGGAAGATTTTAGAGTAGAAAAGCCTTTCAGTAGATTTGAAACAAGTTTCAGTCTGCAAAGAAGAAACCATATTTAACATCTGAGAGTGAATTATGATTTTGCAGAACAATAGGAAAAGATGTAGCTGACGAAACTATACCATGAGCAAGAGCATACTTACTGGGAGACAATAGAAGGAAAAACGATGTGTAATTTTCCAAAACCTATCCCTAGCCTACATTAGACGTTTTTCTTACTTTTATCCTTCCTTCCTACCTGCCCTTCTTCCTTCCATCCTTCCCATACTCCTTTTTTCCCTCACTTCTTTGCATAACTCTCCAAGGTTATGAAACTCCCAAGTTGTACTCTGAATGCACTAATGTTGCATATGTTTTAAATCCCACACAATGTCAGTGTTTATCTAGTAATAAACTAAAATTGATGGAACAAAATGATTTATTGTAAGAGCAATAAATGGGCTTGTCTCCATTGAATATAAGGTTCATGTTACCATGTCCCAAAGGAATAAATGGACGGGTAGGTCAAGACCAAATTGCAGAAGTTATTTTTTTCCCCACTAACATACTAAATCATTTGAAAATTTATCTTAGTGTAAGAATAAACCACCAAAACATTTTTAAGGCATGAATATTTAGTGAGCTGTATGGTATATATCAGTGCCAAAATTTTGTATTTCATGTAGGCATTTGAGTAACGATGGGAAGAAAACACCGTTATTGTAGTTGATAGATCAGGAAAGAAGCTTCTTCCAGGTTGTGGAAGAAGTAAATGGTAGGGTCAAGACTCACAGAGCTCTTTCTGTCTCACCCTGAAGCCCTGTTCTTGTCCATCCCGAGAGTGAGAAGATAATCTGAAAGTGAAAGTTGGAATGAAGTGAGAGGAGAGAACAAGAGAGAACCAGGAGGCTCAAGAACTATAGGTACAGAATTAAGATGCCAAGAGTAGCTGGGTGTGGTGGTGTACACCTTTAATCCCAGCACTTGAGAGGCAGAGGTAGGAGGATCGCTGTGAATTCCAGGTCAGCCTGGACCAGAGTGAGACCTTACCTCAAAAAAAAAAAAAAAAAAAAAATCAAACAAACAACAACAAAAAGCCAAGAGTTAGGTGATATCACAACAAACAATGCATTCCCAGCAGCCTGGGGAGCTGTAATGGGGAAATATATGGACTTTTCAGGAAAGTCACATATAGTCATTATAAACACAACTGTAAGCCAACCGCATCAATGACTTATAGTGTACAGAGAAAAGAACCAAAATATTGCTTCCCTCTCTCTCTCTCTCTTTCTCTCTCTCTCTCTCTCTCTCTCTCTCTCTCTCTCTCTCTCTCTCTCTCTCTCTCTGGATCTCATTCTATCTCAAGCTTACCTAGAACTCACTCTGTAGCCAAGGCTGACCTTGATGATGATCCACCTACCTCATCCTCCCAAGTACTTTGCCCTACGGTCTCTTCTTGATAATAAAATACTATCTCCAACTTTCATTTGACATTTATAGTATTTAATTGTATTATAATTCCTTTGAATATGCTTTATTAGATTATAACTTCACTGAGAAAAGCACCTGTGCCTAATATTTTTTTCATAATTTTTCACTATGCTTTCACTCTGAAAATAGCTACTAAGACATACACATACACACACACACAACACAGAGAAAGAGGGGGATAGTAATGTCTAAAGAATAGCTCTATTATCATCATTTTTTAAATACATGAATGTTGCAAAGGAGTGTTGGAAGAAGGCAGGGTTTCTACTCAATAAGCATTTGAGTCAAATTGTTGTAGGGAAGATACATAAACAGGCTGTGCAAAAGAGACACCATTTGTCAGTCAAACCACATGTGGTATCCAGTAGAACCTGTGTGCTTTAGATGGCACGTTTGTTGTTGATTTTGTTTTTTTCTGTTGTTTTTCTCCTGTTTCTCCTCATCACAATCAAATAAGTTATACATAATTTCTAAAGTATCTCACTGGTAGCCAGCATACATTTCACCCTGTAGAATTTAATCTGTTAAATTGAAATTATATTACCCTCTTTTAATATTATTCATTAGTTTCTCCAATTTATAATTTAATGAGTCAGTATAGTAACTAAGAGTAAAGCTTTTTAAATTAGAAAGGAAGGAAGGATGGAAGGAAGGAAGGCAGGAAGGGAGAAAAGAGGGAGGGAGGGAGGGAGGGAAAGCAGAAAAGCCATTGGAGGCAAACAACATCAGGTTTACATAAGGTTTAGCCTTAGTCAACCTTTGAAAGATTATATCTCAGTTTCTACCCATCTTTACTTCATTCACAATAAGTGTGATTATACTGAAGTTATGACAAGAAAAAAATTCAAGGGAGCCAGGGAAATTTGTCCAGTAAAGCTAATAATTATTTATTTTTTCATATTAATAAGAGTTTACCAGGCAACTAGAACCAATAGACAGAAATAAGGAGGATGTGAGAAAATGGTGAGGGAAGGGAAGAAGAGATGGGGAACTGGGGGCAAGCCTACAATTTGTCAGTAAGGCTGTCATCCTGGAGACAGGTAGGACTCGTACCTCAGTCTTCAGGCAGGACTGCACATTCTTTGTTTTTCCTCTTAAGTAGACTGTATGAAGCTTATCCCATCATGAAGAATAACTATGTCTAAGTATGATCACAGCAGTAGCTAGGCTACAGTTTGACAAACAACTGGACACCACAGCCTGGAAAAAGCTGTCATCCTAAGTTAATCATGGCAACATTATTACTAAGTAAAAGAGCAAACTTCCTTCTTATTACTTAGATGATATTTTTACATATATTAAGGCCTTGATCATAGACCATCATCCTCTTTATACTTTAACTCCTCCAATATCTCTGTATGGCAAGTTTATTCCAATCTGTCAGGTAGGCCTAGTAGTTCTTAGCATTTTCTTCTGGACTGTTTTTCTTAAACCAAGAAAATTTTCTTGAGTCTCTTGCATTCAATTATTGTTTCATAGATATTCTCCTGAAAAGTTACTTGTGTGTATTTATATGTATAGATTCTTAGCACACATATCTACATAGAGTGAAGATTTCAATGTTTAAAGAATCTTAGAATGAAAATTTGAACAAAAAAATGATAGTAGAAAAGAGTATGGAAGGGCTGGAGAGATGGCTTAGCTGTTAAGCACTTGCCTGTGAAGCCTAAGGACCCCAGTTCAAGGCTTGATTCTCCAGGACCCACGTTAGCCAGATGCACAAGGGGGCGCATGCATCTGGAATTCATTTGCAGTGGCTGGAGGCCCTGGCACGTCCATTCTTTCTCTCTTTCTCTACCTGCCTCTTCCTCTCTCTGTCCTCTCAAATAAATAAATACAAATGAACAAAATTAAAAAAAAAAAAAGGAAGAGTATGGAAGGAAACAAGGAAAAATAATGAAGCAAAGAATCACTCACTTCCACAAGTATCTTGAAGCTCCTACACTGACTTACATTACAAGTACTATACATGTTTGCATACAATAAAAGAATTCCATATAAAACTAGAATTAAAGATTTTGTGGCAAAGTTTGGGATTGAGGGAAAAATGAAGACAGATTTATTCAGAATTTTTATAACATTTTTTCATGAAAAATTAGGTAATGTAACATATTTTTATTAGAAATTCTATCATGTGTTACATGTCTTTATCATGTTCAATGTGAGAGTCAAGTTCAACTATTTTTCCTATTTTCTTGTCAATGCCACATGCAGATAATTTCGGTATATCCTGTAAGAAAGGGTCATGAAACCCATTTTCTGGAATGATGTCATTATTTCTCACATGAAAAGACATCACTTATTGTCTGATAATTCATGCTGTTGTATCTTGGATGGCTGGTTCTTTTCAGCCTGGTTATACCTAGATCACCTTCTCTGTAATCAGCTAAAGGCATCATTTGTCATTGGACACTTAATACTTGACTATGACACGAGGGAAATCATAAAGCTCTGAATCATTTATATATTTAAAGAAGGTAGAATGTGTGTCATGTGGACATAGCAGTAGGCAAGCTTAGAAGACACTTGCTAAATCTATTATTTCAAATCACCAGATGCATAGTTTATAACACATTTAAGGGCTATACACATCATACCACAACATGAGGGGTAAGCATAGTCCTAGAAAAGAGAAATAAATAGGGAGAATGATCATGTCAACAGCAAAGGGAATCTTTTTTTGTGGGAAGGATTTATTTTAGGATTAATAAGCATACATTTAATCTGTATTACACCATTTCTTTTTCCTTTTCAATACTTTGGTAACCATCTTTATTAACATCACTTAATGCTGAGATTGTCCCATGGAATTATCATAGAGAGCTGTGACATAAGTCAGAAACTTCAAAGGACTCTGGGGGTAAGGATGAGTGGAGTGGGAGAAAGACAGAGAGAGAGGAGAGAGATTCTTTTATTTTCTAGCCCTGTTGAATTAGCTTCACAAACATGTTATAGTCTGTCTTCTTTTTTTCAGTCATAGTGCTTTCAAATATTATTCATATCAAATTTGTGTTAATATTTTACCTGATAGTTTTGTTCATTATTGGTTATTTTAGCTATGCTTCTTTGCAGGAAATTTTCTCCTGTGTTTTTTTTTTAATTTTTTTTAAAATTATTTATTTATTTATTTGAGAGCGACAGACACAGAGAGAAAGACAGATAGAGGGAGAGAGAGAGAATGGGTGCACCAGGGCTTCCAGCCACTGTAAACGAACTCCAGACACGTGCGCCCCCTTGTGCATGTGGCTAACGTGGGACCTGGGGAACCAAGCCTCGAACCGGGGTCCTTAGGCTTCACAGGCAAGCGCTTAACCTCTAAGCCATCTCTCCAGCCCTCTACTGTGTTTTGTAGTTTGGGTCAGCAGGGTCATTTGGAGTAGGAACTTTTGTGTTTGGTTGTCTTGGTTCAATTTAGTTACACTTTGGTATTTTGCTATCTCTTGAGTAATTTCTTAGTTACAACATTCTTTATCCTGCTTTCTTCATAAACCCACAACTTGCATGAAACTATAATTTGAGAACCTTGAATTCTAGCTTCTTTGATAAGCTCAGAGCATAGCCACTGTTACCAACATATACTTCTTCATGCAGTACTACTGGAATCCTACTCTAACTTCCAGTTTCTGGCTTAAGAACCTTAAATGTCATGCTTATTCACATTCACTTTTCTTCTCTCTCTCTTTCTCTTTCTCTCTCTCTCTCTCTCTCTCTCTCTCTCTCTCTCTCTCTCTCTTTCTTTCTTTCTTTTTCTTTCTTCAGTTTTTTGAGGTGGAGTGTTCCTCTAGCCAGGCTGACCTGGAATTCACTATGTACTCTCAGGGCGGCCTTGAATTCATGACAATCCTATTACCTCTGCCTCCCAAGTGCTGGGATTCAAGGCCTGCACCACCACAACCGGCTTCAGATTTACTGTTCAATTTGAATTAATATCCTTTTTCTGCTTCAAGATATTTGTTTGCTATTAAACAATGCTTTGTGTTACTAGGCACATTTTTGTTATTTATTTTATTTTATTCACTTTTAACTACTAAATGTTTGCATACTTCAAAATAGTCCTTATTGAGACCCTGTGACCCAAATTCTCCATAATCCTTGCCTTGTAAAGACTCTTTTATATTGAACCAAAGACTGTAAATGGATAAATATCTTCTAGTGTATTCTCAGATTCTAATATGCCCCAGAGCCACCAACCAACTCTATTACAAAGAAGATTCCAAAATTCCACCTCTACCACTTCTGCCTCAGTAGTATAGTCACTTAGGGAAGAACCTAGACAGCAATATATATATATATATATATATGTCTTTTTTTTTGAGGTAGGGTTTCACTCTAGCCCAGGCTGACCTGGAATTCATTGTATCATCTCAGGGTGGCCTTGAACTCATGGCAGTCCTCCTACCTCTGTCTCTCTAGTGCTGGGATTAAAGGCATGAGCCACCACGCCTGGCTGGACAGCTATCACTTTGATAAGCATGCAAATATTTTGACTTGTTCAGACAGTGGATAGTTGGTAGATTCTCTGAAAGCAATAGCTATAGAACATTGCATTCAGGCATGAAGAGCACTGGTATAGTGGCTGAAAATTTCATTCTCACACGTTGTTAAGTTAAATGTAACTGTCTAAAACACAGGACATCCTAAATGCACTAAATGTGGACCTAACATAAACCACAGGGAGAGCAAAACCAGTACCCCCAGTTGATTTCTATATAAGATAGACTATGATAAGATGAACATCTCAGGTCAGAGATAAAAGAGAAAGAAAAAGCTTACACAGTTTTCCTATGTCTCCTACTAATTACACATCTTAATGTAACTTTGTAGTGAGTGTGTATTCATATGTTATAAAAATTCCCATGACTACCTGGAAAGGACATGAAGGAATATGACACTCAAAATATTCTGAGAAATAATCACCTGTGGGAATTAACAAATGTGCATGGATTAACCTTAATCCATTTACACTGAAAAGAACTTGGCTAATAGCTAATGATGGTGTTACAAAACAATGAAGAAAGAGGAGATAACATGCAGCTGATGAATTCTTCTAAGTATTGATGTGGAAGTTCTTAACTACCACAAAAATAATTATAAAATCATCTTTACCCACTTACATATCACTCTATTTTTTGAATTATAAAATAATGAACTGCCTCAGTATCTTCTGATTTAGAATGACAAAATAAATCTGATCTCATACTATGAAGCATTAGTACTAAGAAACACTATCTAATCTCAGAACTTAAAAATCAAATGACTGTGTATGTTTCTCTGTGTGATTGTATTATGAGTATGTCCCTTTTTCCAAAGATATGCAGATGTGCTTTAGAATTTAAAAAAAGTTATACTAAGTCCTTTACAGAATAGATATGGATTGCTATAAAATGTCACTGTACTTATTGATGTCCAAGTCACGATAGCATATAAATTGGAAAACAGGTCCCAACCTTACTTGCCTTTGCTCCTCTAGTATTTAAATTGGATAGGCTTGATTAGCATTAATTTGTGTAAAAATAAAGCAAATCTACAACTTCAGTTAGAGTCTTTCTCTGTTGGGGCAAAGATATATCATTATAAATGCATCCACAGTACTTCCCAAAAATTTGCATGGGAAGTAAACAACAGGCATTTATTAACTTGGGGTTATATATATATATATATTTTAATTTGAGATAACTTTAGCCTAGAAAGAAAATAAAATGGCTATGTATAAAAGAAATATTCTGTGAATGTGAAGGTTTAGAGAACAGGCACACACACAGGAATGTTAGCTTATAGAAATGTTATATTTTGAAGATCACTGAATATATGGCCAAAATAATGACACAAATGATAACAGTTTTTTCTGTTTGTTTTGTTTATAAATAAGTATAGTGCTTTACATGGAACTTTTCATGAGATTATCATCTTCTACCAACAAAGTACTGCTTATGACCTAGTATTTCTGTCTTTAAACCAGTAGGTTACATGTTTTTTAGGTTTATGTGTTTTTTTTTTTTCACTAAAAATGACAAAATAGTATAGAAAGCTATGTTGATTAGCCAAGAATGTGAAAAGCCAATATATATATATATATATATATATATATATATATATATATATATGTATGTATATGTATATATATATATACAGAAAGTCTTCAAAGGTTGATCTGAAAAGTCTGAGGTATATTTGTAAATATTGCAGGATGAAGTATTGATTTTGATGGATGTGTTATTTCAGTTATTTCATATGGAAGAAATACAGCTCAACAGCTAAGACACAATGGGCCCCAAAGTGCCTATATTAGAAACTCAATCCCCAGGGCCACTCTTAAGAGATTAAGAGACAGTGTAATCGAGTTTCTCCAAACTTCTTAACTTGTGTGTGTGTGTGTGTGTGTGTGTGTGTGTGTGTGTGTGTATGTGCATGTACACGTGTATGTGTCACAGAAGATATAAGGTTGTAATTGCTATTCCACTTTACTCATTCCTTGCATTTCTATTTGAACTCTGAGTATCCCTTGAGTTATTCAGCAGTCTCAGATATACCTCTCTTCTGTTTTTCTTCCTAGATCCATAGTCTGTTTAAACCTATGGTCATGACCCTCACTCCTTTTCTTCTCCTTTTGCCTTTGACCTAAAACATGTTTTAATTTTTGTTTCATTGATCTCTGAGAGTTGTCTTTGTGTTTTGCAGTGTTCTACTGCCCCTCCAACACTAGAGACCCAGATGCTAGGGGCAGTTCTCTGTCTCGATTACCAAAGATCCAGGCATATAGCAAGGTACTTGGTGGTGACTAGAAACAAAAGGGCATGCCTTATTGCCATGCTGATGCAGAAGGCAGTTTTCCAGGTCTGAACGGTGACTATGTGAATATGGTCTTGAGTCTAAGCTGTACACAAATTCTTCACAAGCAGAAATGCAGGCTTGTATGACACATGCTCAGAAACAAATGGACATTGGCTAGGACTGGAAAACCTTGTACAGATTGACTATTTTAACATTTTATGTTCACATGTTGGAAGGGATGGATATGAGATCTACAAATTTCAACAAACTAATAAACTTTCTATAGAAATTACCTCAAGTAAAACTATAAAAATTTAAAAAGTAAAATGATTGCCTTAGAACCATACACATAGTATTTTATTATGAAGAATATTTTCATCATCTCAATGGACATACTCATTTGCAAAATGGGGAGGAAAAAGGAAAAGTCGGGCTGTGAAATCATTAGTATTTTTTCTAGCACTAAGAACCTATGATAAAATACCTCATGAGTGTTACTTAAACACTAGCAAAATATTCACAGTGCTTAGTATATTAGGTTATTCATGTTTGTCTTATTATTTCCTATTTTGAACTGTTGAGATGACTTACTATGTAATACGTTTTCTGTGTTATGTAATAGCTGACTTTATTAGAAACCACCGTATGGTTTCTGGTGAACATTTGCCCATATTGTGAAGTCATCATGCAATCTGACACAGTAGACACCTTGTGCTTAGAAGAAATTTAGAACTATAACTCTATGGCAGGCCATAACTAATACATATGGGCAAAGACATATTTAAATATTTAATCTTATTTTATTAAAAATCATATTTACAGTAGGCCAGCAAAGTGCTGAGGCTATATTTGTTTTGTAACAACAAGTCATTATATGGCCATATTTTTTCCAAGGTAGAAGTCTATGTCAGAATTCTCCAGTTTACAAAGCTATATCTGGAAATCGTAAATATCTTAGTGACTAATTTCTTGTGGAATTGTATATATAGGGGGATTTTTTTTTTACAACAATGCTGTTTTGTCATACTCAACTATGGTGAAACACACACATATACATTAATAACATCTATTGAAAATTGAGTGTTTTTATTATTATTTAATTATTTGTGTGTGTGTGTGTGTGTGTGTGTGTGTGTGTGTGTGTGTGCGAGTGCGCGTGCGCTGTATATGATATGTATGGCCATGCCACCATATCATGCTGCTGCAAACTAACACTCATGTGGCTTTACGTAGGGGGCAAAGGAATTGAACCTGGACCAGTATGCTTTGTAAGCAAATACATTTTAACTGCTGAGCTCCCAAAATTGAGTCTTTATGCAAACAATAAACTAGTGAGAACATGCTGAGGCCTCATAAAACATTTCTAAGTATGCTGATATAAACATGACTGTTTATAGACAAAGAATTTATACATTTTATTATTTATAAGAGTTAAACACTTAGAGAAGGATTTTGAAAGACTATGCTGTACCTTAAAGTCAATGGGAATCATGCCCTTAAAATTTTTTATAGCATTTTGAAAAATTATTCCAGACTCTTATAAAATGGCCTTTTTTTAAATGACACACAATATTCTCAGAATAAGGATGATAAATTTGGGGGAATAATCCTTACAAAACCAAAGGTATATCTTTCTAAAAAATATATTTATTGATTGATTCATTATATATAAAGAGGGAGAGACAGAGAATGGGCATGCCAGGACCTCCAGCTACTACAAATGAACTGGAGAAAAAGGTCTCTGAGATATTGACCAATTGACTTATTGTAGCATTACTTTTTTTAATATACTTCTAATAAGAGAGAACTAGATTTTCAAATAGTATGCTGGAAAAATATTGCATGCAATTGATAAGAATTTCTAACTTATTTTAGAAATATGAGCTATGTTGTTCATTCATTTTGGTCTATGCTTTCTAAACTGTTAGGACACTGATTTAACTGTGAGCACAGCATAGTCTCTGTTCTCTTTGGATAGTTTATATTATTTTAGAAAAATAATAATTAAGTAGAACTAAAGGAGGAGATATTGCTTGAATATTCCACTAGTCACAAACATCACATGTTTTATTCAAGAAAAGATTTAATTATTAGATATATACAAATATTTTAATGATCAATTTTTACTTTAATATCTAACTAAACATGCATTTTATGTTGTAGCTGAAATGCTAAAGCTCCATGGAGGTAGAATACTTGACTTGAATTTGAGGCAAGGCTTATACTCACATAATATTACCTAATATATAATATGAAGTGAGTGTTTCAAAAACAATTTTGAAACAGTGTATAATATGAAAGTACAAGTAATAATTTATAAAGCAAGAATTTAAAGCATAAGATTATATGAGTGATGTGAGTAAGGACAAGGAGGAGGTAAATATTAATAAAATCAAACATGGATATCTGCAAGGAAAGAGAAAGAATTAAAATATAACAGTGAACTACAAGAAAAAGTAATATATTGAAGAAAGGAGGAATCTGTTTCAGGGAAAACTATTGATTCATGAGATTTCTTCTGTTTGTGGGCCCAGAATTACTTGGATAATGAAAAGCTCCACATCAAGGCTATGTTTATTATATGCTTTCATAGGTATACTTTAAGAGTTATTTCACACAAGGAACAAACTTGATGTGAAAAATACTGCTAATTTCTATAAGGGAGAATCCAAGACTGATAGGAAAATGATGCTCAGTGATTTTTTTTTTTTAGGTTTATACATTTTATTTGTATATGTCAAAAGACATTTTTTTTTTACTTCCAAAATACTGGGTTATGCAACTAGTTTCATGCAAAAACAAGGTCAGCTCAATACTACCAATAAAGCCAATATAGCACAGTAGCTATTCCGTTTAGATACAAAGAACAAATAACCTAAATACAAAACACTAAAATATTGGAGAATTACAGATGAGTCCAAATTAGGGAATTAGGAAGATAAAGGTAAACAATGACTGGATAAAATCAGTTACTTACAAAATTAACAAGCACTGCCTTTGGAAATATGTTTTGTTTTTATGTTCCATTGTGTTTTTTTTAGAGCTCACTAAGGGCAAAGTTTTGCAGAATGCTGAAGCTTTACTCTCCATGTGCTTCACTTTTTCTTATGCAAATCTGTGGCCAATCCATAAATGACTGATAAAAATTGTTAAATAAGGAAAATACTGCCCATGCTGTTGTGTAATGAGGCCTGTCAAGTAGGGCGAATACTGCTTATAATATTAAAATTAAATGCAGCATTTATTAAATCTCTGACATGAAGAAGTTATTTCCCTGGACCAATGCTTTTTCCATAAACTCAATGTTCTGTATAAGTCACTGTCTTAGGATATATTTTATTTTGAGGCAACCCAGTCAATTTTCCCATAAATAACTTCCAAATCAAGTATCATTTATCTAAAAATTACATATTCTAAGGTACATGATATTCAAAAGATGCTGCTTGGAAGGGCTGGCTAGTGAAATATATAAACATCTCTGATGATGACCCTCTGACCTGCCTTCAGGTGTGGAGGTGATGTCTTCAGTTTGAAGGTTAATTGGGACAGTGTATCTTTATATTTATTTTTCCAGAAGAACTCATATGCTGTTTGAAACTCAAGATTCTGACTTGGTTATCTATTTCTGCGGAAATGTGTGGGAGGGGAAAATGAATTAGGAGCTTTTGGAGTCAAAAAGTCAGCGAGTAATTATAAACCAAGCAAACAGTTGTGAATGTTAATAATTCCATGAAGTATGTTAAGGGATTGTCCACTTCTGAGTGGTGATTTGATATTATACCTTACATTTCATTTGGAAACAAAAAGGAATGCATGCAAATAAACACCATTAATATCTACAATATACAATCTTATCTGGCAGCATCTTTCCAATTTCTGATTCTTGTACCTCTGACATCATCATAGTCACAAAGTAAAAAGTGGTGATACTTTAAACTGAACTATTAAATCTTTTTGGCTTGTCTAAGACAATTCTTTTAGTAAATTCAGGGGACAGAATTCAACATTAATTTTGCTAATTCCTAGCCTGGAAAATCTGAAATCAGATACTCTTGCTGGGGGCCTTTGTAACCATAGCATTTTATTGTGCTGTGATTTGAGAGCCATACCCCCCAAATTAAAATTAACACCTTGGAAAGATATGCAAACTACCCTCACTACATTCTGGGTACTTTTCATGCATGGTAGGCTAAGAATTTGCAAAGTCACAACTTAGAAAAACTGCAGTTTCAGGTTATTTTGCTTCTTTCTTTCTATGATATATTGAACTTTTAATTTTTCAGTTGATTTCTGATTACAAAAAGCACTAAAAAGTCATTGGATATTTTGGAGATATTAAAAGTATGAAAAAAAATGGAATAGCCAATAATTTCAACATGCTATGAAATTATCAGTTAATATTTATTCCATTTTTATTTTCTATGCATATAAATTTAAAATATTAAGATAAATATTTTAATTCAAGGAAAGTGGTACAATTAAAAAAAAATTTAACCCTCCCCACAATGACAGACTGATGCTCTCACAATTCATAACCTACAACTACATGGTGAATACCAGCAATCCCACTAAGAATGGTCATCAGTGGAGTAGGGACAAGGAGGAGGGAAATGATTGTATGTTCGTACAAAGTTTCCATTTAAGGGCTGGAGAGATGGCTTAGCAGTTAAGCGCTTGCCTGTGAAGCCTAAGGACCCCGGTTCGAGGCTCGGTTTCCCAGGTCCCACGTTTGCCAGATGCACAAGGGGGCGCACGCGTCTGGAGTTCGTTTGCAGAGGCTGGAAGCCCTGGCGCGCCCATTCTCTCTCTCTCTCCCTCTATCTGTCTTTCTCTCTATGTCTGTCGCTCTCAAATAAATAAATAAAAAAAATTTTAAAAAGTTTCCATTTAATACAAAAAACTTTAAGATTATCTGTTTTATAAATATTTTATTTTGATATTCCTTTAAAATTCCTTTTACATATTGAACAATTTCAACCCTCCAATATATTTTGAAGCAAAAGAACATCCATTGATAAGAAGATATTTAATAAAGGTAAGAATATGAATGAAGTGTGGGAGATTATGAGCAAAGGAGAGAGGCTGGAGAAGGAGAAAGAGGAGAGGAAGAGGAGAGGAGAGGAGAGGAGAGGAGAGGAGAGGAGAAGAGAGGAGAGGCTATTATAACATGTTGAGAACACTATGAAATGGGCAGTTTGTGTACTGCTCACTAGGGTGTCATGAGCAATGTCATAGGCTTACTGCAGATGAGGACACAATGGGGAGAAAACACATCCCACTGGTGCCAACAAGATCCTCACTGAGGGCAGGGGCAAAGGGAAGAAATAATAATACCCTTGAATCAATTCTATTAACTGCCATTTTTTTTTATAAGTTACTTTTCTCCCTAGATATGGTACCTTATGTACTTTGCAGAAGGACATTTTGAGAAAATCTTACATTAGGTAATAACAAGTTTAAAGGCAGAAGTATGATTTGCCTGGTATACTACAACTAAAGCAAGACAGAACTAAGAATAAACTTATCTTCCTTTCATAAATATGTGTGTGTGAGTGTGTGTGTGTGAGAGAGAGACAGAGAGACAGAGAGAGAGACTAAGAGAGAGAGAGAGAGAGGGAGGGAGGGAGGGAGGGAGGGAGGGAGAGGGAGAGGGAGAGGGAGAGGAGAGAGATCTTATATATGTACACATATATTTTTAAGTTTGCAATGTTTCACTGTCTCTTCTGTCTTAATAGCTACAACACAGGATAGCATAGAATGGAAAAGAACCTCTAATGGTCATAATAAGCAAACTCACATGTCTTCATTATTGGTCTAAAAAGTCCGTTTTCTGTCTGTGACCCTCAATTTGGAGCCCCAAAGCCTAAAGTTACAGATGTTTCAGCAAAAACTGCAGTGTCACACAGGATGTTGGAAGCAAGCACATACAGCTATTTTTGATGGAGGACTTAAATTAGTAAGAGGAAAGAAATCCAATAGCTCTTGGTGTTGATGTCAAAGATGGAAGACTATGAAAGACAGCTAAGGGAAGGAGCAGGGAAAGAGCAGAGAAGAGAGCTTGAAGAGTTTTGTAGACAGCTTGCAATTTGTTGACTAGCAATTCATTTTAAAACGAAAACAAAGAAAAATAAAATGTTATGTAAATAATATAAAGAACCTTTCCAAGCCTTTATTGTCATCTCTTCTAACAATGTCCAAATCTCACTCTCCTGTTTCACTATCATTTCAATTTCACTCTCCTGTAGGATCTAACCAGCTTTACTATTCCTTGCCTTACATTTCTTAATTTCATATTGCTTCCTTTCTCCCTCCCTCTCTTCAGATGTATGTATGTATGTATGTATATATATGTATGTATGTATACACACACACACACACACACACACACACACACACACATATATATATAATTATATATATATATAATTGGTTGTGTGTGTCTGTGAACACATGCATGTGTGGAGACCAGAAGTTACCTTTGGATGTCTGTCCTCATCTTCCACCTTATTTGAGGTCGGGTCTTTTACGAGTACTGTTGTACACCACTGTGTTTGCCAAGCTAGCTGACTCAAACCTTCCAGGGAATTCTTCTCCCTCCTCCCTTTTTGCTGTAGATGTACTAGAATTATAGAGACATACCATGGCACTTGATTTTTTTTAAATTTTTTAAAAATTATTTATTTATTTATTTGAGAGGGACAGACACAGAGAGAAAGACAGATAGAGGGAGAGAGAGAGAATGGGCACGCCAGAGCTTCCAGCCTCTGCAAACGAACTCCAGACGCGTGTGTCCCCTTGTGCATCTGGCTAACGTGGGACCTGGGAAACCAAGTCTCGATCCGGGGTCCTTAGGCTTCACAGGCAAGTACTTAACCACTAAGCCATCTCTCCAGCCCACATTTGGTTTTTTACATGGGCTCTAGGGATGTGACCTCAGGAACTCATGCTTGAACAGAAAATGCTTTATGCACACAGCCATTTCTCAGCACTCATAGTGCTTGCTTGCCATGACAAGTGCTGTGGAATTCAGCTCTCACTTTTACAACTACACATGTCTAAAGCAGTTATTCTCACGTAGGAGGGATGTTACCATCTATGGACACTTTCTAATTTCTGGACAGGATTTGGATTGTAAGAGTTCAAGGGAAAAACATGACTGCTATTGGAATCTGGTAAATATAGGTCAGAGATCTTGAACATGGGGAAAATAGATTCCTATTGTTTCCTATAGGACAACATGTGTCTCCAACACTGGTTTAGATGAATGCCTGCTTCGTAACTCCCAGTTTTGGTGTATTTTTTGAGGACCAAGGAGATAGGATAGTCTAATAAGTGAGGAAATTCCTATGTAGCTATTAGAGACTCAAAAAGTATAAGTCCCTGTTAGTGATACACACTCATCAAATGCGTGTGAACCAGGGACTATTATGATAATGGTTTATTGTTACATGTCCTTTTATGAAAAAGAAAGAGAGGAGAGGCATAGACATACAGTATGGGTACTCTAGGGCCTTCAACCACTGCAAACAAATCTGACTTACTGGGGTACTGGCAAATCAAACCTGAGTACTTAGGTTTCTCAAGTGTCTTAACCACTAAGCAATCTTTCCAGTGCCCCCTCCACCTTTGCACATTTTTAACTTAAGCAGGATTGACTTTGAAATAAAACCCAGCATGTTTTTCAGTAAGTTTTGATGTAAAGGAAGCCATTGGTAGACTGCCTGAGGGCCTGTTGGCGATGGCTATTTATCTTTATCCTGGGTAGTTTATATATTTTAAGAAAATGATGAATGGAAGATTTTAAAAAACTCATTATGGTAATTGATTATTATAGAAAAACCTTGGGAACTTTACAAAAGAGAACTCTATTCTCTTGGTATCTTAGCTTGAAACCAGACGTGTAATTAGAAGAATCCATAAACATTTGTCACAGTAAAAGAAACCTGGTCACAAAGTTTAGAAGGAAGCACTGGAGTCACTGAATTGTCCTGTACTGAGGTGACACACAGTAGCAGCCATCACATATAACAGATGATTGATATGCCCTGTGAAATAAAAGGTCACCACTGTGGAACCAACATAAAATGTAGTAATAGAAAAAGCAAGATTTGTTTCTTTGGAAATCCCAGGATTTGCGAACTGAGAAATCTTTAACACACCTCTGCCATTTATTTATTTTTATTTTTTATATTATAATCATGATTAGTACTTTACTGCACATTTCTGAAAGCATAAAGGCACATTTTAAAGCAAAGTAGAAGTGTCATCTGCTTATTATGTCTGCTGCCTATTTTTTAAATATTTTTATTTTTTATAATTAACAACTTCCATGATTGTAAACAATATCCCATGGTAATTCCCTACCCCCACTTTCCCCTTTGAAACTCCACTCTCCATCATATCCCCTCCCCCTCTCAATCAGCCTCTCTTTTATTTTGCTATTGTGATCTTTTCCTCCTATTATGATGGTCTTGTGTAGGTAGTGTCAGGCACTGTGAGGTCATGGATATCCAGGCCATTTTGTGTCTGGAGGAGCTTGTAAGGAGTCCTACCCTTCCTTTGGCTCTTACATTCTTCCTGCTGCCTCTTCTACAATGGGCCCTGGATCTTGGAAGATGTGATAGAGATATTGCAGTGCTGGGCACTCTTGTCACTTTTTCCCAGCACCATGATGCCTTCTCAGTCATGCCAAGGTCACTGCCATATGAAAAGAGAAATTCTCTGTTGTAATCCCAGTTACCTTTTGGGATTGTTTTGATCTCAGTTATGCTGCGCTTGCACTTGGGTCCTTCTTGGCTGCACTGTGGGCTCAGGTCGGCTGGCTGGGTCTCTGGATCGCTGCTCTGGTCACCTGTGCTGGTGCAGGGTTCTGTGCAGGTGAACTACTTTCTCTAGGTCTCTGATGCTCCTTGGACCTTGGGCTGGTGTTGAGGGAGGGGAGGCTGTGGTTGATGGCTCTAGTTCTCCCACATGATCCTCTTCCTCACTAGCACCTCTTCCGTTCTTCCCCTTCGTCCTCCCTTCACATTTCTTGAGTTTGCAAGCAGGCCGGTGTGAGTGGAGAATCCCCTCACCTGGCTTTTCCTGTGGCTCATGCTGAGCCTGAGTGCTGTGGCCACACAGATTTGGTGCCCACCACTTCCATTTAGATGATTATTTTTATTTTTCTATTTTCTTGCAATTAAAAAAAATGACATCAAACTAAAAGAGAAACTGATTGAGATGGGGAGGGGATATGATGGAAAATGGAATTTCAAAGGGAAAGTGTGCAGGGGAGAAAGGGGGGGGTATTACCATGGGTTGTTTTTTATAATCATGGAAAATGTTAATAAAAATTGAGAAAAAAAATGAAAATTTAAAAATCTAAAAAAAATGAACTAAGAACATCATGTAAGCATAGATGCTCCTCTGCACACACTCACATGTGCACACACATAATACCCGCTGCCTACAAAAATGAGAAACCAGTTGGATAACCAGCAAATATTTTCTCCCATTCTGTGGGTAATCTATTGGCTTTGCTTATTGTATGCTTGTCTGTAAAGAAACTCTTCAGCTTCATGTGTTCCCATTGGTTGAGTGACTGTTTAAGATCGTGAGCTACTGGGTTTTGTTCAGGAAGTCTTTTTCCATTCCTATATCATGGATTTTCTTCCTGTAGTGTTCAAGTTTCTGGTCTTATATTGAGGTCTTTGATACATTTGGATTTGAGTGTAGTGCATGGTGAAATGTGTGGATCAAGTTTCAGTTTCCTGCATGTGGTTATCCAGTTTGTCCAGCACCATTTGTTGAAGATGCTGTCTTTTTTCCAGCCTATGTTGCTCGGACCTTTGTCAAATATCAAGTAGCTATAGTTACTTGACCCAAAGCCTGGGTCCTCAAGTCTATTCCATTGGCCTATACTCCTGTTTTTATGCCAGTGCCATGCTGTTTTTATTACTATGGCTTTGTAATATAGCTTTATATCAGGTATGGTGATGCCACCAGAGGTATTTCTTTTGCTGAGGATATGTTTGGATATGCAAAGCCTCAAACACCCCACTCACAAAAAGGGGCAAAGAGCTGAACAGGCAGTTCACAGAGGAAGAAATACAAATGGCAAATACACACATAAGAAAATGTTCATCATCTCTAATCATCAGAGAAATGCAAATTAAAACAACTATGAGATTCCACCTTTCCCCAAAAAGGATAGTAAACATCAAAAAATCAAATGAAAATAAATGCTGGAGAGGATGTGGAGGAGTAGGAACACTCATCCACTGTTTGTGGGAATGTAGGATGGTACAACCACTTTGGAGAACAAGATGGAGACTCCTAAAAACGCTGATTATAGTGTTACCAACAGACCCAGTTATTCCCTTATTGGGCATCTACCCTAAAACCTTCAAACCACAGGCCAGAGAGATTTGCTCAACCATGTTTGTAGTGGCTCAATTCGTAATAGCTAAGAGCTGGAATCAATCCAGATGTCCATCACTAGAAGAATGGATAACTAAGATGTGGTATATCTACACAATGGAATTTTACACAGCAGTAAGAAAAAAATGACACAAAGAAATTTGAGGAAAAATGGTTGAACCTGAACAGATCATCTTCAGTGAACTTACCAAATCACAGAAAAAAAAATCGCCACATAGTCTCACTCATCTACAGCACCTAACCTGAATCTACCCAAGATACCTTACATACCCAGCAAGCATCTCATGGACTAGACACTAGGATGGATGGGGAGGGAAGGGAGGGCATTGAAGGGGTGGGAAACACTAATCTAGACCCAAACAGCAATAGTACCATAAAATTCTACTTCCTAAAAGGCAGACCAAATGGTTGACTCCTCACCAGGTCCTTATAGGAAACACCTGAACCACAAGACACTGGAGATGGTAGGATCAATCTAATCTAAATCTTCTACATCTTCCCTCCCTCCCTCTCCCTCTTCCTCTCTCTCTCTCCTCCCTAACTCTTGTATATTAGTTATATTCTTCCTCATTTTCTTAGTGGGCACTGACCTGTGACTCCAAGTACCAGCATGGGGCTATCATCCACAATGAGCTTTTGATCAGAGAAACCTATAAGTTTTCCTAAAAGAATGGCAGACTTCTGTCAGAGTACTTGATGATCCACCAAAGGTTAGTTGTAAGACCCTATTGCTGAAGACACCATATGTAGCTGACACGAAAAATGGAATGGCATGGCTTGAAGCCAGGAGAGAGTCAGTCCCCAGATAGTCAGCGTATCTAGTACCAGAAGGTGCTACATGGGTGAATGGTGGAAATAACCAATATCCCAAGAAACTCATGGTCTAACCTACTTAGCAACAAATAACCTGTTGTGATGCCCACACAAGTGCAATAGTGGCACACAGCCATGTTGGGGAACAAACTGCTCTTGATTTGGCTAACTCATCCCCTCAGTGGTATGGGACCCATAGCTTGAGCTGCAAAACAAGTCAGAATCATATCCAAACATAAACCCTCTCTCCAATATCAAGCTACCATCAATCATGTGCTACAAGGGGGCCTACACCTATTAAACTCTCTATTAAAAAAAAAGTGAGGGTTATTTCATTTGTCCTGGAACTAACTTACTCTCTGTTGGAGAGTCTGCTTCTCTTTTTCAGATAGATGCAGATCCTAAGGAGAGAGCCACCCCATCATACCTCAAAAGGGCCCTGGCTGAAACTAAGGAAAATTAGCAAAACAAGCAAGGGTGCTGATTTCCTGATGAACCAGATACCAGCACAAGGGAGAAGGAGACCAACACAGAAAAAAATCAACTCCTACCAAGTCAGACAGCCAGAGCCTCAGAGGCCCCCAACACCTCATCACTGAAGCAGACCAAAAATGAACCCAACATGGCTCAGGGAAATTTTGTGGAAGAGGGGGCGGAAAGAATGTCAGAGGCACATGTTGGGTCAGGATATGCAGAGACATTTATAGTCCCAATAACTGTGGGCTAACTCCATAATGCATGACCCATATACCTCAACAAGGAGGGGTCAAGGGCAGGGGGTAAGTCACAGATGACCCTAATAATGGTAACAAACTACAATTTTATAAAGGAATATTAAAGAAGAATAAAATGTGAATAAATGATGGGGAATAATTTTCAAACAGTTTTTTCTTAATATTGCAAAATGATTTCTAGTACTTTCAATATTGTAAAACTTATAGGGAATGCTGAGACAATTTACCTTACAGGAAGGATGGATGCAGATCTATGTTGGTGAGTTTATGCTTAGGAACTATTTAAAACAATGTATACATTTTCTAAAGAATGTACATAAGTAGCCATTATTATTTTTCTTTCTATATGTTTAATTACGAACTTTCCATGGGTTAATACCTAACAGAATGTCAAACAACATTATGATGATACAACTCTTACCAGAATGCCTAGCATGTAAATCCAGCATTATTGGAACAGACTTTAAAAAATACAGTAAAATTTGAGAAATTCAATTCAAATATGTAATATTAAATTCATAATGCTAAATGATAATGATAATAATAAAAATAGTATTACAGTAGACAAATCTTCAATCCTTCCTGCTAATTTCCCTAATGTGAATATTGAACATTTTCCAAGGCATATGGTGGAACTCTTCAATAGTTCTGGTGATCATTTCTTCTATTCCTCATGGAGGAATCACTCAAGTGCTTGAAGTGGGATGAAGCCGTCACATAAACATTATGACATTGCTTTGATCAACCTCTAAGAAGAGAATTTTTTACTTTGTATCTGTGTGAAACTAGTGGTTTTTACTGTTATAGCTTCAACTTATATGGATAATTTACTATGACCATATTGAAACATGCCTCCATTGTAAAATTTAACATTGAGTTATGTTTATAAATATATTTGACAGAAGCTGGTCTTCTTAAATTGGCAACTTAAAAAAAAAATGGGAAACCACATGGCATCTCTACGAGAGTTCATTGTTGATCTGTTTTTCTGATAGCATAGTGTGATAGTGATAAAACATTATTATGGAAAAAGCAAAATTAGTTCCACAGTAGAAAAAATGTAAAGTTTGTTACACCAATTATGCTTATGAAACATGATAGCTAAGGCTATGTGCGTTTTACTCCTTATAACTTATACCTTAGTAAGGCGGGACTTGAATTCAGCCTTCTGGCTTGAAGCACCATGGCTCCTGCCTCTGCCCCACTCAGTCTGCTCTCCAGATACTGGAAAAGATTCCTTTCACCCAACCTTAAGGCTGTCATGTAAAAGACAGAGCCTTGGGACTTGTCCTCACCACCTGTTGCTATACCTCCACCAGGTGCAAGGATATGGGACCCTGCAAGTCTCATCTCTAAGCACTAATCCACTCTACATTTCCTATTGGATTGAAGAGTCCTTTCAAATTACAGCCACAGAAACTTATGTCTTCTTCTCTTTCTCTGATAAATGTGTTTCTGAAATCTAAATACATGAAAACTGTACATGTGGCTTCCTCAATGTTAATCATATATATATATATATATATTAGAGAGAATGGGTACACCAGGGCCTCTTGCTACTACAAATGAACTGCAGATACCTGCACCACTTTGTGAGTCTGGCAATTGAACCCAGGTTAGCAGGCCTTGTAAATAACTATATTTAGCCACTGAGCCATCTTTTTTGCCCTAATCATCTTTTTTTTTTTTTTTTTTTGAGGTAGGTTTTCACTCTAGCTCAGGCTGACCTGGAATTTACTATCTAATTTCAGGGTGGCCTTGAACTCATGGTGATCCTCCTACTTCTGCCTCCCATGTCCTGAGATTAAAGGTGTGCACTACCATGCCTGGCCCTAATCATCTCTTTATAGTGAAAACACTCAAACTCCTTTCATATTTAAGTACACAGTATACTATTACTATATATGGTCATCATATATAAAACTTCCTTCTCCTGTCTTGAACAAGGACTGGTGATTATCTTGAAGCCTACATGTTGTGATGCCACTGGTAACAGAACAATCTCCTATTATTGTGATTTTCCCCTAGCATGTTGCTAGTTGTATATGCCCATAACCTTGGAAGGTTCCATGAATTTTGATTATGTTATATCATTTGTTTTATTGCCCTTAAGTGTTTTGCCTCCTCATTTCTTTTCTTTTCTTTTCTTTTTTTTTTTTTCGGGTGGGCGGGCCTGCGCAGGGGCGGCCACAAACTTTTCTTGCCTCCTCATTTCTATAAGCAGTTTCTGTGAGACATTTTTTATTAGTTATGTACACAGTGTGTATACAGTCATGTTGATACCATTGTTAGTCTCTTCTCTGTCCTCCCCCCCTCTTCCTTATTAGGGAATATGTGTCATGCATTGTGGAGGTAGCCATCAGTTATGGGTAAGAGGCAATATCTCTGTGCTTAATGACCAAACGTTTTGCTCTAACAATCTTTCTGCCCCCTCTTCCACAAATTTCCTTCTGCCATGTTGGGTTCATTTTAGGTCTGTTTCAGTGATGAGGTCTTGGGAACTTCTGTGTCTCTGGATATCGGTTTGGTAGGAGTTGAGTGTTCTCTGTGTCTATCTCCCTCACCCTTGTGCTGGTACCAGGTTAACCAAGGAAACAGCACTCTTGATCATTTCCCCAGTTTCTTTAGTTTTAACTGGGGTTCTGTAGAGGTGTGATGGGCTGGTTCTCTCCTTAGGATCTGCATCTATCTGAAAAAGAGAAGGTTGAAGGTCTTTTCTGCATCTATTGAAATGATCATGTGGTTTTTGTATTGAAGCTTATTTATGTGGTATATTACATTGACAGATTTCCATATGTTCAACCACCACTGTGTTTCTGGGCTGAAGCCTACTTGATCAAGTTGGATAATGCCTTTGATGTGTTGTTAAATTCGATTTGCAAGGATTTTGTTCAGGATCTTTGTGTCTAAGTTCTTCAGGGAAATAGGCTATAGTTTTCTTTTTTGTGGCATCTCTTCTCTCACTTTTTTGGTATTAGGGTGATACTAGCTTCATAGGAGTTGGGGAGCTTTCCTTGTTCTCCAATTGTGATTGTGTGGCACAGTTTGATAAAGATTGGTTTCAGTTCCATGAAGGTTTGATAGAATTCAGCTGAGAAGCTATCTGGTCCTGGACTCTTCTTTGGGGGAAGGTTTTTGATTACCTTTTCTATCTCAATGGGTGTGATAGGTTTGTTTAGGAGATTAATCTGCTATGAATTTAGCTTTGGAAGGTGGTATGTGTCCAGGAATTCATTCATTTCCTCCACATTATACAGTTTTGTGGAGTACAGGTTTTTGAAATAAGTCCTGACGATTCTCCAAATTTCACTTAAGCATATCAGCAAAAGAAACACCTCTGGAGGCATCACCATACCTTATTTAAAGCTATATTACAAAGCCATAGTAATAAATATAGCATGCTACTGCCACAAAAACGGGAGTATAGATCAATGGAACAGAATCAAGGACCTGGACTTTGGGTCAAGTAACTACAGGTACTTGATATTTGATAATGGCCCTAACAATATGGGCTGGAAAAAAAGACAGCATCTTCAAGAAATGCTGCTTATCAAACTGGGTAACCACATTCAAGAAACTGAAACGTGGTATTATAAAGGTCTCTGTATATCATGACCCAACAGTGGGCTAACCCCACAATGCAGGACCCATACACCTCAACAAGGAGGGTCCAATGGGGAGGGGGTAGGTCATGGATGAGCCTAATAATGGTACCAAACTGCCTGTACTTGCAGAATAGAAAACTAATAAATAAATAAATAAATAAATAAATAAATAAATAAATAAAGATGCTGCTACAGCCTAGAGCAAGTAAAAAAAAAAAAAAAACCTGAAACTTGATCCACACATCTCGCCATGCACAAAAATCAAGTCCTAATAGATCAAAGACCTCAATAGAAGACCAGAAACTCAGCTATTACTGAAAGAAAAAAATAGGAACTTTCCATGAAATAGGAATGGGAAGAGAATTTATGAACAAAACCCCAGTAGCTCAGGTTATTAAACAACCACTCAACCATTGGGATCTCATGAAGCTAAAATGTTTCTTCACAGACAAATATACAATAAGCAGAGCCAACAGATGACTCACAAAATGGGAGATAATACTTTCTGGCTAGCACACTGACAAAGGCCTAGTTTCTAGAATCTACAAAGAACTCAAAAACCTAAAAAATAAAATGTGAACCAATCCACTCAAGAAGAGGGGCAAGGAACTGGACAGGCAATTCTCAGGGAAAGAAATGCAAATGACAAACACACATGTAAGCAAATGTTTTTTATTGCTAATCCTCAGTGAAATTCAAATTAAAACAACTATGAGATTCCACCTTACCTCAGTAAGGATAACAAACATTAAAAAAATCAAATGAAAATAAATGCTGGTGAGGATGTGGACAATTAGGAACACTCATCCACTGTAGGTGGGAATGTAAGATGGTACAACCACTTTGGAAGCAAAATGGAGACTCCTAAAAATGTTAACTATAGAGTTACCAACAGACCCAGTTATTCCCTTTACTGGGCATTTATCCTAAAAGCTCCATGCCTCAGTTCAGAGAGATTTGATCAACCATGCTATAGCTGCTCAATTCATAATAGCTAAGAATTAACATGTATGTCCATCATTAGACAAATGGATAACCAATATGTGGTATATCTACAAAATGGAATTCTACACAGCAGTAAGAAAAAATGATACAATGAACTTTGAAGAAAAATGATCGAAACTGGAATAGATTATTCTCAGCAAATTCACCCAATCATAGTAAACTAATCATTGCATAATCTCACTCATCTACAGCTCCCAACCAGATTCTACCTGAAATGCTGACATACCTAATAAGCATCTCGATGACCAGACAATAGGGTGGATAGGATGGGAGGGGAGGGTAAAGATAGAGGTGGGAGACACAAAACTGGACCCAAATGGCAATGATACCATAAATTTTACATCCTATCAGACAGACTAAATGGTTGTACCTTCATCAGGTCTTTAGAGGGAACACCTCAATCACAAGGCCCTAGAAAGGGTATGATGAAGACTGACCTTATTCTTCTGCTGTTTCTCTCTCTCTTTCTCTCTCTCCTTATGCTCTCTATCTCTTTTATATTACCTATCTTTTCCTTCCTTCTTTTCTTTGGTGCTGGCCTATAACTCCCAGTACCAGCATGTGGCTAACATCCACAATGAGCTGTTGATCAGAGACCTACATGGTTTCCCAAAAGAAAAAAGATTTCTGTCAGAGTATTTGATGAGCCATCAAAGTTTAGTGATAAGACCCTACTGCTGAAGATACCATATGTTGTTGGTATGGAAAATAGACCTGGCTGAAATCTGGAAGAGTCAGTCCCCAGACAGTTAGCTTGTCTAGTACCAGAAGGTGCTACATGAGTGACTGGGGGGAAATGACCAACATCTGCCCAAGCAACTCATGGTTTAAGCTGATCAGCAGCAAACAACCTGAAGTGATGCTCACAGAAGTGCAACAGTGGCACACAGCCATGGTGGGAAACCAACTGCTTTTGATTTGGCTAACTCATCTGCTCAGTGGAATGGAACCAATAACTGGAGCTGGAAAACAAGTTAGAACCATAAGCAAAAATGAGCCCAATTTCCATTATCAAGCTCCCACCAATTGTTGGCTAAAAGAGGGCCTATTCCCATTAAATTCTCTCTAAAATAACATGGTTATCCCATTTATCTTGTGCTAACTTCACTCTCTGTTGGAGAACTTGCTTCACTTTTCCATATGGACAAAGATCCTAAGAAGAGAACCAGCCCATCACACCTCAAAAGGGCTCCAGCTGAAACTAAGAGTGATAAGGGAAATGAGCAATAGTGCTGCTTTCTTGGTGAACCTGGTACCAGAACAAAGTTGAAGGAGATAGAAAGAACAATCAATTCCTGCCAAACCAGATATCCAGAGACACAGAGTCTCTGAAGATCTCATCTCTGAAGCAGACCTAAAATGAACCCAACATGGCTCAGGGAAATTTGCAGAAGAGGGGGCAGAAAGAATATCAGAACCACACATTGGGTCAATATGCACAGAAACATTGCCTCTTACACATAACTGATGGCTAACCCAACAATTCATGACCCATATTCCCCAATAAGGAGAGTCCCAGCAGAAGGGGAAGTACAGGGAGGAGGCTAACAATGATATCAACATGACTATATACACACTGTGTACATACCTAATAAAAAAAGGGGGGGAATGCATGGCTCAGTCACTTATACATTTAGTGTTTATTAAATACTAATTATATAAGAGGAAAAGTTATAGGTATTGAGACTGTATTGGGAACAAAAAGGAAATCCCTACGCTCATGTAGCTTATACCTTGTGTAAAATATTTTGGAAATAAAAGTATAAAATTAACATATACCACTTTCTTCTGCAAAACCCTATGCTGTCTGCCAATTATACTCAGAATAAAACCCTAACATCTTATTACAGCTTTCTTTCCTCTAGGATTTTGTCTTTGATAATTTTTAAATAAAGTATCTATTTGTAGTAAATGGTGTTATTCTGCAAGTCATCTTTGAATTTTGCATTTCATAATTTCACTATGATGCATATTTATTCTCAACTGCCTTAAGACATATGCTTCTCCAATAAGTGGAGACTTTTTCAATGGGGAAGAAAAAAAATGAGCAACTACTTCATAATCAGAATCAGGATCAATATTCTCTGTAAAAAATACATTTATGTTTATAGTAGACTATAATTTATGTCTTTTTTATTGACAGCTTCAATAAACATAGACAATAAATTATGGCAATACCCCCCCCCCACTTTCCCCTTTGCAACTCCACTCTCCATTCTCTCTTTTATTTGGATGTCATCATCTTTTTCTCCTATTATGATGGGATTATGTAGATAGGGTCCGGCACTGTAAGGTCATGGACATCAGGCAATTATGTGTCTGGAAAAGCACATTTTAAGGAGTCCTATCCTTCATATTCTGTCTCTTTATTTATGTGAATTGTTTGCTCCAACTTATTTTTCAGTATATGATCCATCTCTCCATGTGTCCAACATAATGTTAATGTATATGCTTAAAGTTTAACTCATAGGACTATCTGCATTCTTTCTAGAAATTCTAAAAAGTTCTCTAAAGGAACAACAATTATGTCATTCCATAATACCTTAGTCTTTCTTCATTGTTTATCTCAGGATCATGTTTATGACTAAATGTGTAGACATATTTTGTGGTTATATTTATTTTTAAAATACTTTTAAATATTTTTATTTATCTATTTGAGAGACCAAAACAACTTAGAAGAGAGAGAGAGAGAGAGAGAGATAGAGAGAGAGAGAGATAATGGGTGTGCCAGGGATTACAGCTGCTGCAAACAAGCTCCAGATGCATGCGTTACCTTCTGCATCTGGCTTATGTAGGTACTAGGGAATCAAACCTGAATCCTTTGGCTTTGCAGGCAAGCACCTTAACAGCTAAAACATCTCTATAGCCCTTAAACATGATCATGCAGGTAATTTAAAATTTAAATTCAAAGTCATGAGATACAGTTCCATTTTTACTTTCTTATGGCAGTATTTTGTCCTACTCTCAGCACAGTTTCAAATAGAATTCATGTTGTCTCCTGTGTTATTGCTTCTTTTTGCAATTTATCAATATGTTTGGTATGGAGACCTTTAAATTCTTGGATTTACTACAAGGAATCTATGTAATAATAAACATAGACTTTTGTTATTGCCTGACCTTTTCTGGACATTTGAGCTAGACTCTATTGGTCACCATGTGCAAAATACTCTCTGAGGTACCACACTATCTTCCTGTACTACTTTGCTTATTCCTCTTCCTTTGTATGCCTATTGATTTTCTTTTCTTTTTCTTTTAAAAAATATATTTTTTATTATGTACTTACAAGGAATGAGAAAGAGTGGGCTTGTGTATGGGCACACCATGGCCTCTGGCTTTATGTGGGTCCTGGGGAATAAAACCTGAGCTGACTTTGCAAGCAAATGCCTTAAAATGCTGAGCCATCTTTCCAGCCCCTCCTTTATTTCTTTTGATCGCTGTGACAAAGTGTTTTAATTTGCTTTTTCATAATAGTCTATCCAGTATCTTAAGTGTTTTTAGTAGGAGTTATTGTAAGGTAAGTAGTATTTAAAAAGTTTGAATCTGTTCTTCTTTTAGTAACGTGTCAGTAGGAAAGCAGATGGAGAATGAGAATGGGAAGAACAGGGTCTAGTGCCGCTGCGAACAAACTCCATACATGTGCTGCTTTGTGCATCTGCTTTCATCTGCATCCTGGGTAATTGAACCCAGGCCTCCAAGCTTTGCAAGCAAACTCATTTAACTACTGTGTTATCTCTCTGGCCCTGAATCTTTTCTTTTACAGATGTTTCTCCTTCCCCTGAGCTCATTTATTAGATTCACTAAGTTAGCTTTCATTTATATAACCTATTACTGTGTCAATCCCTATACATTTCTCTGTCTTCACAATTACACACACACACACACACACACACACACACACACACACACACACACATTAGAATCTGGTTTCATTTTCACTTTTTGAGATTATATTACTTACAAAATAGATGGAAACCATGTATAATTTATCCTGATGAAACTGATGTTTTCAGCATTGCTTCCCATGTTTATAGCTTTCTTTTCATGAAACAGAAAAATCTATATTTCATGATTAGAATACTGTACATTAATTTGATATTCACACCTACTCCTATTGTCTTTTTAAAAAAGTAAAAAAAAAAAACACATGTCAAGATCATGGGTTGAAAACCTGGACTGCTCCTTATATCTAGCTCACAAATTTCTATTTTTGCTAGCGAAATAGGTATAAAGGATATTCTCTTTAGTCTGAAGTTTCATGAGGGCAGGACTATGTATTTTATTTGAGCAAATAATAGATATGTACAGTGGAATTCAAAGATAATTTCATTCTTGAAGTATGGCAATAAATTTTCTCTGTATTCAGTCACAAGATTCATCTGATTCTAGATCCATAGGAAATTTCTTTCATGATAGTTATTAAGTCTGGTTTAGACTTTTCCCCTTAAATCTTTAGACTCCATTTTCTCTTATCTCACAGAAACTGTATTATATGATTGTTTCATTCTTCATAGGAAGATATTCTTTCTATTTTCCCTCAGAAGGAAAAAAAAAACTGATTTTCAGTGTTCAAATATATGTAAGAACTTATTCAAATAACAAAATGCATTTATGTGCTCATGATCAAAGTACATTGTATTCATGAATATGCGTATGAATGTCAAAATGTGACCCATCTTTTGTACAATTAACAATAGCAATAAGGTGTTTAAAACAACAAATAGTACATATGTATCTTCATAGGTGAATTTCAGTGGTTGTTTATGGGGCTTTATAATTTGAGAAAACTCTCAGGGGTTTAAGATGGCAACTTAATCACTAATCTGAGAATTCTAGACTATAGTTCTGATGTTGTCTGAGCCCCAGCCCCCTGTCACTTTACCCTTCACATCACCATGTCTATGCTACTGTGCTCCTACAGAGATGCCACAAAAATTTGGCTAGATCGGGAAAAAAATGAAACATGAAATTAGTATTGTTAAAAGGATTTTACTATCTAGTTGTGAGAAAAGATTAGACTGATTAATATTTCTGCAATATACAACAAGTAATACAGGTCAGTATGAGTTTAAAATCTATAATATAGTCATTGGGTACTTGCCAACTTCGGAAGTTAACCATTTAATTTTCCAGAAAGCTAAGTGGCATCTCAATTCTAATTCAATGCCAATCTCTTTCTCTTCATCTCCCACAAATCTGTTCTCCAGTTAGTCTTCCATATCTCAATTAGACTGGTCTGTTTCCTAATGGCCAAAACAAATTATTGAATCTTTATATACTCACATGTACATAAAAGTCATTGCAAAGCTCCTTCTATCATATTTTTAGATACAATTTAGCAGTTCTCACTTTGACACTTCCAATTTCCAGAGCACTTCTGAGAATAAGAGTATTAATAAGTATATCAGGAATGTGCTAACAAATAAATATATCCTTTAAATGTATATTGTCATATATGTGTGTGTGTGTGTGTGTGCTTTTTATGCTTGTTTCCAGTTTAATCTGATTACACTTAAATCTAAATTTCACTGAGAACTATATGGATATATGTATATGTATATTTTATTATATATATATATATATAAAAACATTTGTTCTCAATGAAAATTAAGGATATGATTTATTGAATATTCTTAACTGAAAATAACAAAAATGTTTAAATCACTTCATTGAGTTATGACTGGCATATAAAATGCCATATATATTAAAACTCAGTGATTTTAGGGACTTGGACACCTGTGAAACCATAAAGCATTAACTAAAGCAATTGATACATTTATCATAAACTCATGTGCTCAAAAACTCAGAAGAAAGGTTGAAGAGATGGCCTAGCAGTTAAGATTCTTACCTGCAAAGCCAAAGGATCCAGGTTCAATTCCCCAGGACCCACATAAGCCAGATGTACATGTTGGCATGTTGGCACATGCATCTGGAGTTTGTTTTCAGTGGCTAGAGACCTGGAAGCACCCATTCTCTCTCTCTCTCTCTCTCCATATATATATATATATATATATATCTGCCACTTTCTCTCAAATAAATAAATTAAACTATTGTACTCAAAAGGTGGTTTATATAAGTAGTGGTACAGAGGAGTCAGGAAAGTAGCATTATTTGCCCAACAATGTTATAACTGAAACAAAATTTTCTTCTCTGTTGAGTTCATGATTTCTAGAATTTTTTAAACCATATTAGTTTTATGTCTTGAATCATGTTAATATATAGGACTACTGTACGAGAAGAAGAATAAAATTAATTAGTAATGAACATGGCACAAAATCAAGATACATGATCCAGAGTTACTAGACCTTTTGTATAATATTCTTTTGATCTTATAAATTTTCAGGATATCATAATCAGTGACACATTCATAGTGTTTCCTTTCACAGTGAAATTGTATTGATTACCAAACTAACTGAAGATTACATTTGATATCTTGGAAGTTAAGTTACCTCCATATCAAATATTTTTGAAAATTCCAAATAATTACTCAAATAATTTCCTTGGAATAGGAGGGAATATAGATAAGATAAGGCCCTTAATTTTTTTTTTTTTTTTTGCAGTGGACATGCTATTCTTATTATCATGTTTACTTGAAATAGATGAAAACAGAGAGGCCCATTGGTGTTTGCAGTGTCTGTGACGCACACATTTAGTACTAGTGGGTCAAACCATGGTGACTAATAAGGCTAATAAGGCTGATTCTATGTTGGAGCTAGCAAATCCTTTATCAGTACTTCAACCATCTGCTTATGTGGCCTCATTGTTAAGATTATGCCTTTCATCTATGGAAACCAATCCCTTTCATATACAATTTCAGCAAGAAGCTTATAAAATGTGTATTAAAGCAGTATTGACTTGTCTAACAATAAAAAGTACAATTAGGCTTCCAACACAGAGCATTTCTAATTTGCATAAAAACCTCTCTAACCTATTCCTTTTACTGCAGAATATAACCAAAAGGTTATATTCTGCTCCATGCACCAGTAATTACTTTAAAATCACTAGATAGATGTACCTATGTAATATTGTTCCATTCTTTATGCAGATCATTAAAACTGAATTTATATGCAAGGTATATCAATACAAAAATGCTATTAAAATCATTAGAAAAAATGACCAAACACAATGAATTCCTTTCATATTATATCACATAATGTAATAATTTAAAATAGCTTCTTTTTTAGAGTTACTGTTTTTATAAAAATCCTCCCAACGGTAAAACTAAAGACAGACTTGAATCACACCTTTTAATTGGGACTTCTAATTTATACGATGTGTAATTTTAAAAGAGAGCTTTGAACTATGAGAAGGAGTAATTATGAACGGGCTTTATGCAAAAAGTAGATACACCAATTGCAAGGCTTAAGTGATTATTTTAAGAATCTTGGAGTATTATTCTATGGACTCTTTGTATTTCAGAATATAGTTTAGCCCCTAAGTCTATATGAACCATGTTACATAAAATGTACATCTTTTTTTGTGTATTTGAGAATTTGAAACAAAAGTTTAAAAAAAATAATGAAAACTTGTGTTTGACTCTTGTGGTTCTTGTGTTCTTTGAATTTCTTTAAAGACTTGTAGGAGGAGCATGTTCGGAAAGTGGCTGGTTCCCCACTTGTTAGAAACATGGCCAGGCAGCACTTTGAGACCACTGTGCCTTGGCCTTCCCCAGGGTTGTTTAATAAAGAGCAACACAGTTCCACCAGGGTAACACAGAATGACATTGCCTCAGGTCATGGCAGGGCATGTCACATCATGTAACACAGCATAACCTGATCCAACAGGTCAGGTGCCTGTTGCCTATTTGTAGAAAATACCTTTCATTTCTCTTCCAGCAGAGAGGCCATGTCACCATGTATAAGGAAATGTCAGTTTTAGCTCTGGGTCGAAGGAATACCAGTGGAAATCATTTCCTTCCCAATTACAGTGGTCTGTTCAGCACTGAGTGACTCTGAGTATATGCCATTAATAGGAATGTATTTAATGTTATTGAAAGTGAACTGAAGGGATTCTCCTTAATTAGCACAAATTTAAGACTAGGCAAATGTGGTATAGGCACAATGCTATCTACTGTATTTTAAGTTGTATGCTAAAAATAGGGAAAAAGGGGGGAGAAAGGGCTACAAAGAAAATAATAGTGAATAAGAAACATTCTTTTACAGAAGAGTTATATTTTTTAGGAAAAAGAAATTCATAAATGGCTAAGTAAGTTTTCTTTTCCCTTAAGATTCCTAGTAGCCAAGATAATTGATCAGAAAGTAATTTGTAGTACTCCATTCTTGAATTAAACAATGTAGCTCTTTACTGTGCTGATTGCATTTCAGTATATAATGGAGGCATACTACACACTGCCTGCTTTCAAAGTACTTACCTGAATGAAGAAAGAAAATGGAGCTAAGTTTCATAGTGGAGAATCTGTTAATCCTAGTGGCAGTGGCGGTAAAGAATCAATTTTATTGCCTAGAGTAGGCAAGACTGTGAGCCCCACACATGGCAAACTAGGATGAAAATACTCTGTGCTTATCTGTCTAGAGTAAAAATCATCTCACATAAATGACATTTCACCTCTGTCGAGAAAGGACACTAGCAATAGTTTGAATTTCCTGTTTGTTGCTGTGTGTTTATTTATTTAATGTTACAGAAGAATATTTAAGTCTTATCTCAAAAGGTGAAAACTTTACTTAAAAGGGCCAGCTTTAAACACATTTTACTTTACAAAGGAAAAGGGAGTTTTCTTTTAAATTATTTTTGGTATGTAAAAGAATTACTTAGAAATAAAAGTATAGGATATATCACTAGAAAATTTGGAAAACAAAATATCATCATAAATACATTTAAAACTTAACTGGTGTTTATCTAACAAACAATTTTATATAACTAATTTCCTATGATTGATTACTTCATGGACATGAAGTCTGATGAAACTGTAGTCATGTGTTGGGTGTTATGTAAAAGAATTGAGTAAAAGGATACCTTATAACAAATATGAACCAGCTTATAGGAAGAGATGAGGCAAACTTTGTCCCTTCATCCAAATGGAGAAATGAGGAGAACATAAATAAAGAGCAAAACTGGTGAAGGCAGACTTTTATATTTTTACAAAGTAGTCTTACTGTTTAATCAGTAATAATGTAGATTTTTCAGATCAAAGCAAAAGATAAATATACATGCACTAATAGGTTGTCATCAGAGTCCAATATGAGCCATTTCAGAATTTTCCATCACTTCAAATAATTTGTCATATTATTCACAAATTTCCTCCATTAGCTCATATAATCAAGATTTGACTGTGCATATATTATAGGTAAGAGACAGAAATTAATATATGCATCAAGGAAGAACCATTAATAAACACAGTTGTCAGAATTCACTTCATAATTTTATTTCAAACTGTAACAGCCCTGTCAGAAAAGGAGATATTCTAAAGAGATACTTGTGGCTTCCTTTAGCTATATCAGATGACTGCAGCAGTGAATTTGAAAGAACTAAAATTTCCTCAGGAACTCCTGACTGGGGCAATGGAAAGGCTGGAACCAGCCATAGCAAGAACTTACCTCTAAAGAGGGGAATTTACACGGTTCTACCTTGCAGGACAGACTGGATCCAAGATCACTCTGGATCAGAGATGAGTACAACTGCTTAGTCACACATACCTCTTGCCTCAATTTTAACCTCTCTCTCACATCCGTACCTCATATTCAGATGGGGGTGAGCATTGTTCCCCTTCCCAGTGCAGCCATAAATTTTTCTGTGTTTTTCACTGTTTCTTCTCTTCAACTGGTGCATCTGGAAGGAGGAACCATACCCAGTTCTTATGGTACAAGGACCCAAGATTTCTCCTAAATAAAACCTGTGCCTCCAAATACCAAGTATTTGAAGTCAAAGATGTACTGGATATAGTGCTTGGCTTTCTTTCCTTTTTATAAAAACCAAATGCCTAATGCAAAGAAGTAAATTTTCAGAGCTGAAAAAGGGGCTATTAAAGTCAAATCTAACAAAACTTTTCCTTGGCATAGCAGAATGGTGGAAGATGAGAGGGTTGTTCTATTTTTCTTTGGCTTTTAACTTAGCTTGCAAAAAAGTTCACACTATGTAACGATTTTCACAGTTATGTACTAACAAGTCTGCAGATTTGTTACTCTTACACAAGGAAGTCAGATTAGAAAATAAAACCTTTTTTTTTTTTCTGTTTGTGGATGCAATGATGAACATATGGCCAACACCTGGAATTTATAGAGGCTTTTACCTAATAAAACCTTCTGAGGCATTCCAAGAATGACCACAAAGCGATGGCATGGAGCAGACCTGCCAAAGGTAATCTTCTTCTCCTCTGGGTTCTTTGAAAATAGAAAACATAAAACTAACAACTCGCTTGCCCCTCCAATGCTTACGAAATGTACATTAAAGAGGTGGGAACCCAAGGTCCGTGACAAAGGTGCCATTATATCATAGCTGCAAGTGTCTTTCTGGACTATCTCAGAAAGAGCTGGTTTATGAGGAAGATGACTGATTGGGAAGCATACAATTAAAAAGCAGAAAAAGAGTGCTAGATCAAGTTCAAAGTTAATGAAGTTTTACATAGGACATGTATATAGTTCTGTAGGAATAAAACCACATACAATATAATATTAGCTTATGAATTTTATTTCAAAAAAGATCTATTAAATTTAGCTGAAACTTGGAGAAATATCATTTTCTAGGTCACAAAAGTTCAACCTACAGTAAAAATCTGAAATTCTCAATCAGAAGAAGAAAGATTGATGAAATCCATATTGTAAAACAAATCATTACAGCATCAAGACAGAAAAACGTAAAAGCATATGAATGTGGTCACAAATGTATGTTAAAATTATATAATGAAATATTTACTATATTTCGCCCAAATATTTTTCATGTAATATGGCCAGTTTTCCAATAAGGTCAAAATTAACACACACTGTGGACCTTTATTTACTCTGGTTTAGACCTGAGTGTTCAAGTTCAACATATATATAATTATACCTTTCTAGGCCCTCCAGTCCTAACACTACATACTTTTTTCTTCAAGAATTCATGTAGATGGGCAAAAGAACTGAAAGGAAATATTCCATAATAGATTAAGTACTATAAATAACTGTCAATGATCAAAAGGAAAAACAAATTTTCCTATTTTCCCTCTCAGAACATTAATTAGTTAATATTCTCTATCACTTCCTGACAATAGGCCACCACCAAATTGAAAGTCTAGTAAAAATAGTCATAGCACTTGTAACAATAATAAAATTTGCAGCAGGGGAAGAGAAATAAATGCAATAGCTAATTTTGAGGTGGTATTGTCATGAAGGAACAGAAATGCCTGCAAGTAAACTGGGGAATGACAAGGACAGAAGTGGGAAAATGATAGGAAATGCTATGGGATAAGATCATGACAATCAAAATCAAGATCTGAGATATGATGTTATAAAATTGTTATTTGTTTATTTTTAGAGAAGAAAGTGACAAAATAGGCACTCAAACAAAATTCAGACACAGATGTCTGGCTTTACATGGTTACTGGGGAATCGAACCTGGGCATGTTTTCAAGAAAGCCTTTTTTGCTACACCAGCTACCCAGTCTGGCACATATAATCTAATATGTTATTTTTCTAACTGTGTGATTAGCACTTGAGAAGAAAACAAAGGAAAAAGGAGCTATTTGTGCTCATGTTGTCAGCAGCTTCCACCCATGGCTGGCTCCACTGCTCCCAGGCCTGTGCATTGGCAGAACATCAGGGTGGAAGAGCATGGAAGAAAAAAGAACTGCTTATTAATGGCCACCAGGAAGTATGTTGAACAGCAGCAGGGTTGGGCAAAGCTCCCTCCCCACTATCAGCGGCATACTTTCATCAAGTAGGCCCCACTTTTCAATGTTCAACTATTTCTCATTAGTCTACTAAAATTTTGAATCCATCAATGGATCAATCCACTGATGATTTCCAAACACTTGTGAGCCAGTTACTTCTCAGTAATTGGATCTACCAGCTAAAGACAATGACTTCAACATATGAGTCTTTGGTGTGTGTGTGTGTGTGTGTGTATGGTGGGACATTTTACATGCAGAATGTAATGTATCAATTCTCATTTTTTGTGTTCTTGTAAAATGAGGATGTTTGTTTGCAATGATCCCTCAAACCAGAACACAAAGAGGTAATGTTCTTTTTGCCCTAAATTATGGCTTGCTCTTTGTCTCAGAGAATACATGCATTTAACCCACTGAAGAAGCCACAGTTTGGGGTATCTATTTTATTATTATTCAAACCACAGTGAAATATCAACCCATTGATGTTAGAATGGTGATTATCAAAAGATAAAGACATAGAAAGATAGGGTGTGGAGAATAGAGAACTTTTTTTTTTTTTTTTTTTTTTTCCGAGATAGGGTCTCACTCTGGCCCAGACTGACCTGGAATTCACTATGGAGTCTCAGGGTAGCCTTGAACTCACGGCGATCCTCCTACCTCTGCCTCCCGAGTGCTGGGATTAAAGGTGTGTGCCATCATGCCCGACTAAGAATAGAGAACTTTTATATTGCATTAGTAGGAATGTCAATTGGTATAGTCCTCATGAAAAATAGAAAATTTCACAAAAATATTAAAAATAGAACTATAATATTACTCAATAACTTTTTACTGGATATATAACTAAAAGGAAAGTAAGTCAGCATCCTATGGAGATATCTCTGAGCCATACTGCTTGCAACATCATTAACATTATTGATATGGTGCCCATTGGTGGATGAATGGCTAAAAAAAATGTGATATATATATAATATCTTTATTATATATGTATGTGATACACACACACACACACACACACACATATATATATATTAGAATACTAATAAGTAATAGAAAAAATACTACATGATATAATTTTATATGCATAATCTGAAACAGACCCATATACAGAAGTGGGGATCAAAAAGAGTAGGTTAAAATGGTATAAATTTTTGGAGTGAAGTGGTGGTTCAGTAGATAAAATGCTTGCTACACAAGCTGAGCACTTGAGTTCTAATCTTCAAATCCCATGTAAAACCTAAACTCTGTAGTACTAGTGACTATAATCCTAGCACACCTTGGGCAAGTTGGAAGGCAGAGACAGGGTAATAGCCCAGAAGCTCATAGGTGTAAGTGAAAGATATATACCCAAGTTGTTCTGTGATCTCTACTAGCACACTGTAGCATACACACCCTTACACACACACACACACACACACACACACACACATGATAAAAAGATATGTATTTTTAGGAAAGCATAAATCACTGTAGGGACTGAATGTACTCCATGAAGACTACCGTTAGTAATATTGATTACATACTGGATATCTGCTGAGTCAAATATATGTGCTCTTACTACAAGAAAGGGTAATTATGATAACTAGACTAAGAAGGTGATAGATAATTTATGTGATTATCTCTTGTCACTAGAGAATATGTAAATAATAACATGTGACATTTTTGTGAAAATTCATTGGTTGTAATCAGTGCTTGGTTGCTAAGAGCTAATATATGGACCTTTTAAATTTAGTTCAGAGCTAAATTTTGCTCATCAAATGTTAAAAAATCTTATGGTGTTTTAGGTGTCTTCCACTGCAAATGTCATTTAGAAATTATTTGCTTTATAGGCACTAATTTATTTATCTAAAAGTTAAAAATATTGGTAACAAAAAATAAAACCAATAGAAAATAATGAAATGATTCCTTGACAAAAATTGAGAGTCCCAGCTAATCGTTAAAATTGAAGATAAAGCATAGCAAATTGAACCCAAAGCAAAATAATAACAGAGGACCAAAGAAGTACGATGAGAGTTTTTAGCAAACATCAGTCAGAGAAAGCACTCTTATTTCTTAGCCAATGCCAATCATGAAAGTTAATGGAAAACCCATAGCAACTGCTAATCATTGAAGTCAATAGAGAATTGATAGCACATGCTGATCAGCAATGTTAATGGAAAAATGCTTCCTCCAAACTGCTCGTTTTCAGATGTCATCTCAGAATAGCAAAGAGCTGTAAGTGTGAGTTTTGACTCTTATGTTGACATTTCCCATTTCTTTGTATTAATCATATGTGTGTGATGTGAAATAGGCACAGCCTATTGTGGCAATAGGGGGTTAATTATGACTTGAGTATATTTGAAAAAGTATTTCTTATGACTTTGGTGCCCTGAAAATGGAAGTGACCACCTGCTAATTGTATTCAGGAACTCTGAGTGCTGTCTGATATGATAATCTGGTCTGGACATTTGAAACTGTGAAAGACCCCTTTCCTTCGTAGCGAATATGAAACACTCCTAGTTTTCTCTGTGAATTACAAAATCAACAGACCCAGAGGAAATACAGCCTATGAAAATGTAACAGCTCCAGTCTTCTTTCTAAATAAACAGAGCCTTTTTTTTTTGCATTAGTCCCACATTCACCTGTTATTTAAATTTTGTTTAGTTGAATATTCAGTAGTTTGTTCAGAAGATGCTGTCCGGCCAGCATGATGACCACTGAAGCAGTATGATTCATATACTACAGGACTCAGTTGTACAAAATCTGGAGCAGAACTGATGGCTGATAGTTTAATTCTCTCCCCTCTCCACTAGCAAACCTCCACTAGAATCACAAAGCTCCAGTTTCCTCTAAGTAGTCCTGAACTTTTCAGGTTAAGCACATTTGCCACATCCAACCTTCTTCCTATCATTTTATTTTTAATTCAATCATTATACTCCAGTATTATTTATTCTTCAATACACAGCTTTAATTTCATCTCCACTATTGACACTTTCTACTTATCCTCAGAGTTCTCATTTGCATAAGCAGCCATTTATTGCCTTTGTTGTGCATTTTATACTCATAGTATTCTATATATTATCTGATATATACTGTTATTTATTTATTTATTTATTTATTTATTTATTTTTAAGTTTTTTGGTTCATTTTTTACTTATTTATATGAGAGCGACAGACATAGAGAGAAAGACACATAGAGGGAAAGAGAGAGAATGGGCGCGCCAGGGCTTCCAGCCACTGCAAACGAACTCCAGATGCGTGCGCCCCCTTGTGCATCTGGCTAACGTGGGACCTGGGGAACCGAGCCTCGAACCGGGGTCCTTAGGCTTCACAGGCAAGCGCTTAACCGCTAAGCCATCTCTCCAGCCCTATATTGTTATTTAAATATTTATCAGTCCAATCTATATCTCACAGGCAGCGAGTAAACAGTAAATTTTGTGACATTATGAATTTCATATTTATTTGTCTTTAGAGTACATATGTCCGCATGACGTCAAGAAAAGAAAATAGATTAAGGTGGAGGGGGAGTAAAGCATTAGAACTAGATAGGTATGTATAGAACACATACATGGTACACACATAATATTTAATTATAGATTATGTAATGTTTGGCAAAGTATAACAAAGCAAGAAGATACAAATGCCATACACATACTACATACAGAGTTTTTCAGTATATATTATGCAATATGTGAAAACTATAGTGAATTGCAAGTACAAATAAGATGATATTACTGGAATTCCAAAATCAGCACTTAATAATATAGTATTGCACATTTTTAAAAGTATTATTCAGTTTATAAAACAAAAATTATAACCTTCTTATAAATAAAACCAAAATAATATAAAAATGAATACATGAAAAAACACAATATTTTAAAACCTAAAGATATTAGAGATTCGATCCAAAATCTTTCCTAGCAATAATGGACAGTTTCAGAAAAAGAGAATGAAGAAAATGAAGGCAATAAATATATAAACATTTAAAAATGCAAAGTTGGAACAGGTAGAGAGTGAGTTTCTCCATGCAAAGTTGCACTAACAGCAAGCGCAGTGAGCAACATTCACCAGCAAGTAGGAAAGTTCGACAGAATGTATCAAAAGAAAGAACTAAGACGGACTGGAGAGATGGCTACCACGACTAAGGACCCATGTTCAAGTCTCCAGATGCCACATGCACCAGTGGCACAAAGGCAAGGCAAGCACAAGGTGACACATGCCCACTAGGTGGAGCAAGCATCTGGAGTTCAATTTCAGTGGCTGAAGCCATGGTATGCCAATTCACTCTCTCTGTCTCCCTCTCCTCTTTCTCGCTTTCTCTAAAATTAAAAAAAAAAAAAAAAAAAAAGTAAGCCAAATGACAAATATAAGTAGTTCATCTTCAAAGCCAGGACCCAGTGCGGTACAGGACTCCTCCACAGTAACTGTTTCAGAAACAAGCACAGGACAGCAACAGTCAAGCTTTCTTCCTGAAGGGCCCCAGTGGTAGGGAAGGGCCAAGTCTTCATGAACCTGTTCCAAAGAAAATAATTTAAAAAGTGTAAATTAGCGAATGTCTGAATGAAGTGACAGGAGACTTATAGGCTTGAGAGAACACTGTAGGTGCCAAATAAGTGATAGATACCCAGAAAAACAAAAATATCCTGAAGAAACAAAAGGAAAACAAACAGTGGCGTAGTCAAGATAAACATTGTGTATAGAAGCACATAGGACCTTTAATGAGCTTTAAAAATACTGGATAACATAGCAATAAATGAAATAACCAAAATTGTGGCAAACTGTGATGATGAGGAAAGTCTGTTGGTGGCATGGCCTGTTATAAAACGTAGTAAACGAGGAATAAACTTGAAATCAAAAAATCAAGTAATAGCACACTAAGCAACTTACTTAACATGATGGCAACTAGAAAATTGTGTTTTGCTATAGTTTCTTATTATTTTTTAAATATCTTATTTATTTGGGAGAGAAAGAGAAAGAGGAAGGTAGAGGACAGAAAGAGAGAGAATGGGAACACCAGGACATCTACACATTGCAAATGAACTCCAGACACATGTACCACTTTGTACATCTGGCTTTACATGGGTACTGGGAAATTAAACCAGGGTCCTTTGGCTTTGCATGCAAGTGCCTTAATCATTAAGTCATCTCTCCAGCCCCTGTTTTGTTACAGTTTTCAGATCTATATGTTTTTAACCTCGTTAGTTATCACTTTGTAAAAATGAAAATTAAACTTAAAAAATTAAAAAAAATGTATATACATAGGTAAACAGCAAAGTGTTCAGCCAATTGTGGGATATATTTCCAGAACTTCAATAAATATTAAGAAGGGAAAACATAATCAAAATAATGCAGTAGGTGATAATCTAAATTTACACACTGAAAAATATGAAGAAAATTGGGATTTTAAATATATATCTGCTGCATTTTCATTAAAATAATGATATGATGAAAATGGTACAGAACCTTCATAAAAGATCTTATTCTCCCTTTTGGAAATAAAATTATCTCCAAAAATAATATAACAGTTGTTTGTCATGTGCCTATAAGTGATCATCTACTCCCTTTTAAAATATAAAGAAGAACATTTGATAACTTTGTTGCAGAGAGGACAATGACTCACAAAGAAAAATGTCCCCATTAGATAAAGAACCTACAAAAAATTTAGAGGCAAGCTGGAAAAAGTGAGCTCACTAATTCATAAGAAGCATTTTACTAAGTGGAACCTGCAAGCTCCTCTTAAGTCTAAATAATTTTATTTATTTTTCTGAGGCTAAAATTACTTTGTACAATGTTAATGTGAATCACTTGTTGCTATAGAACAACTGTATGTTATTTGCTTTATTCAGTTTGTGAAGTGGCATAACAAGAAGGATGTTCCTTTATTGCCTAAAACTGGAATAATTTTATAGAAAGGAAGGGAAGGGAATGGATAACGAGGAAGGAAGGGAGAGAGGAACGGATAGAGGGAGTGAGGGGGAGGAAGAGGGGAGAAAGGAAAGAAGGAAAGAATGAAAGAAAGAAAGAAAGAAAGAGAGAGAGAGAAAGAAAGAGAGAAAGAAAGAGAGAGAGAAAGAGAACATTATTAATAATTATAGACCCAGATTTTGACTAATGAAGAGTAAAGGGAATGTAACGTCTCCCTACATGGATATGACTGACACTGTGTAGCAATTCCTCCACTACTGGATAGCCAGCATGACATAAGCAGCTGTGTTGGTTTTGAAGGCATACCTAATTGAGCAACATCTGGTGGCAGGTAGCCAGCCCATTAAAAATCAATTATCCTCAACGACTTGCATCTGAGCCATGCTGCACCAATCTCCTCACACTCATCAGATCCACATGTTCCTGAATAAACACACCACTCAGGCCAGTGCCTTTGAACTTCATGTGGTTGGAAGTGAATTTCATCAGTGGTTTTCCTCTGACCCATAGAGAAGAGAAGCATTCCTGTTGATCCACCCCCAACTGTTGACAGGTCAACAGACCAGACCGTGGTTTGAATAAAGCACTAACTGCAGAGGTAACCAGAGAATTCTCTGGGCAGCTCTGCGGGATGGGTAATATATGCCATAAATAACAGAAATTGAGCTATAAAACAATAAGGAGGTGATTGTGGTCATGCAGGAGACTGAGGGTGTGAGGAAGTCAGAAATGTGTGATTAAAGTTCAAATGCAAGTTCAGAAATGGATATAGAAAGTTTTCTACACAATTTTCAGCTCAAAAGAAGGAAATCTGCTTGTGTGTTGGAGTTTTCTCTCTGCAACATAAGTAGCAGAATAATTAGTGAATGGGCTAGCCTTTTCTTGTGAGAGGCATCATTCTAAGTCTTATTACAACAGCAAGGAATGGATGAGGGGAAGATAGTACATTGACTGTCTAGAATACCACACTGAAGAAAGCCAAACTGTCATGTTTCAAGTCACTGAAGCCAAATTGTGCATAGTAGCATGGATGCATGAAATTGGATATGTGGTAGGTCTCTAGTACTAGACTCTAGTTGAATATATTAAAATAGAAGAAAATATTTGTTGTTGTTGTTGTTTTGTTTATTTTTGAGGCAGGGTTTAACTTAATCCCAGGCTACCCTGGAACTCACTCTGTAGTCTTAAACTCACAGCATCCTGCAACTTCAGCCTTCCGAATACTGAGGTTAAAAGTGTGTGCCTCCATGTCCAGCTTAACAAGATGTATTTAAAAAAAAAAAAAGAACTTTATGATCATGATCATCAGATACTCTTTCTCCTCCCAAAAATGTACCTTAACTCAGCATTGAAAACCTAGGAGAACGGTACAGACTACTTTTCATTGTCCTTTCCATGTCCAAAAGAGCTCATATGATAGATTCAAGGTAGCTTTCTTCATTTTTCTTAATATTTGGAAGGAAAGGAAACAATTTATATGACTTCATGAAACTGTGAGACATAAAAAATTACATCTGTTCCTTGAGTATCGTCTGTTTAATTGAATTTTCTTACAGTGCAGTATATAGTTTCAAACAAAAAATGCATAATAAATGAGTTAATTAATTATCTTGACTTGTACTTCAAACACCTCCTCCCTGTTTTAAACCATGGCTTAAAGATTGCCTATTTGTAATCAGAATTTATTTCTTAGATTTGAAAGGAACCTTAAAGATCATTTAGTTCAATCATCTTCTTATAGATGATGTAATGGAGGCTTTGACGGGTGACCCCAGGCCAGACTTACGTCAGGCCATGCACCCTGTAAATGGAGATTTGACCCTTAAAGTCAGAGTGCCTGGCTATAAGTCCTGTGCTATATTTTTTCAACTGTTTTTAAAATGTAAGGCTTATATTTTATATTGACATGTTTATGAAGAGCTAAGTCTGATTATGGCATAGTATAACTTGAACCCAAATTGAATCTCTGGGACTGAAATATAAGCAAGCTAGCATTTGTTAAGCTAGTTAACTATTCTTCATTGTTATAGGCTTCTTATCCAACAAGTTAGCCTCTGTAATGTCTAGCAATGCTAACTTATATAACACACATATGCAGATCTATGGATATATATGGTATATATCTATATATCTATATGTGTATATATATACATATATAGAGAGAAGATTGCAATATACCTGCATATATTTATATTTTAAAATCTACATTATAAAATAACAATTCTATAATAGAGTTTATCTAGAATATGACACTAAAATTTTTCAGTGGATGCTCAATGCACTTGTCAAAATACATACAACATATATGGATATGTGCATTATATGTACAAATGGCATACTTTATAGTATATCATATATACATATAAGGTTATTTTATAAACCATTATTGATAAAATTCATATCATACATCAATGAAAAACAGATACTTTGTATTATTGTGGTACTCTTACAGGGACAAGAGGCCTCAGTGAATTTATGCAAACACACAAACACACACTTACAAATAAATAAGTAAACAAAATACTAAATCATTTTTAAGAAGTCACTATTTAAGCTTTACTCTCTCCCTAGAAAATGTTTCTTCAAATACTTTACTGTTTGGCATGACTTTCTGACAATATCTATTGGTGTGACAGAATAGTACCCGGAGTGAGAAAAAGGGTGTTTTCTACTATTTTATCCAGGCTGCAAAGATGGGCCACAGAGCTGCACAGTCCATAACAATGTGAAAATCTTTATATGAACTTGTTCACCAGAGACTTGTCAATAGACTGAGCCATATTGGATCTGGCAGTCTTTCTACTGGGACAGTATTTGCCTTGAAGTACTATCTTTTCTCTTTTTCAATGTCAGCCTGAAGGCTCTTAGACAACATATGTTCATTTCATGTCTTAGAGATATTGCTTCTGGTATTGCAAATGCATTACCACATTGTGCTTCTTTGTAAAACAGATGGTACATATTAAGGTCTCTGTTTCTTGTACAATTTCAGTAACAATGGCACCGCATTCTTCACGTTGACAAAAGTATCATCAACGTCACGCAGTGCAGCCCTAGATTGTGTCAGGATGGTAAATGAGCTCTTCAAACAGAAAGATCAATGATGAGGGGGAGCCAAACCCCTCAGAGAACTCTCAGTTGAAACTGGTCATTTCTGGAAACTGTTCTCTTAAAACTTTAGCCAGGAAATACTCTGTTCGCAGAGACCCTCTGTCAAATGGCTTTTCAAGAAACTACAAATATATATATATATATATATGTACACACACACACACACACACACACACACACACACACACACACAATAACCAACTTTCAAAAATGAGGGTTTGAAGTACACACCCTGACCTCTCAGGCAGCCTACACTACAATAAGCTTATGACAAATGCTATGCTTCACAATCATGTGCTCAGAATATGCCACAAGATTCAGTAAATACAAGTGCTGTTCAATAAAATTTTTGGACTCAGCAAATGTGTAAATTTGGAAATGTTCACTTCTCCTTTTTACCCATATAACTTTGTCTGTAAACATTCATTCTAATTTCTGTGAACTAGTTGATAACAGTGTCCTGGCATTTTTTAGTTTTCTTATAAGTTAGGAGATATTAATATAAATAAATTTTCTTATTTTGATTCCTTTTTTCTGTACTTTTGAAGTAAGTTTTTTTATTCATTTTAATGGAAAGAATACACCTATAACTAAAATAATATTAGTCAAATCCTTGTTTTCAACAGCTATTCCCAGCACTTGGCAGGTTTGAGGTTCCCCTGAGACTAGATAGTGAATTACAGGTCAGCCTGGGCTAGAGTGAGACCCTATCTTCAAAAATAAAAAAAAAAAAATTTTTTTCTAAATACTGGTAACACAATACATAATTCATACACATGTAAGGAATTTGTGTGTGCACACATGCTCATGTGTGAGTGTGTTTTGTGTATGTGTGTGACAAAGAGAGAAAGAAAGAGAGAAAAACATTATGCCCCTAAGTATATGAGTTTCCATTCTATTCTGTGGTGACAGAAGATAAACTTATATGATAGGAACTTAACAATGAAATCTACAGAGAGGAAAATAATATAATGATTTTCTTTAACAAGATAAAATAATAGTCAGTCAGTTTCTTCTTCTTTTGTTTCTTTTTATTTTTAGCTTTCTTGTTTCTTGAGGTAGGGTCTCACTCTAGTCCAGACTGACTTGGAACATAGTATGTAGTTTCAGGGTGGCCTCAAACTTACAGCAATACTCCTACCTCTCTGCCTCCTGAGTGCTGGGATTAAAGGCGTGCACCACCATGCCCGGCTACCTTTTTTGTTTTTAATTTAAAAATATGAAATGAATATATACAGCATGTATTTTGATATACACATACATTTTAGATGGCCAACTCAGCTACTAATATATAAATTACCTCACACACCTCCACATTTTTTTTTTGGCAAGAACACTTAAAATCTGCTATCATGGGGTTGAGGATTGGGCTCATCACAGGTACTGGCTTACCAAGACTGCCTGCCCAGGATCAATGCCCCAGCCACCCAGCTCATCTTCAAAATCAGAACCCACAGAGAAAAGTCAGGTACAGAGCCTGAATATTTACAATGGCAAGAGACCTTGGTGCGTGTGTGCGTGCATGTGCGCGTGTGAGCGCACACACACACACACACACACACACACACACTTAAAGACCTAACTCTACTATCTTCACAAGTTCAAAGTGTACAATATGGTATTGCTACCTATGATCACTATATTGTTTTGTGGTTTACTAAGACAGAAATGTGAAGGGATTTAAACTACTTCTAATATGAGGTTATATAAGTGGACAAAATGCTAACTTATGGTGGTATCTTGAACTTTCTCTGATATAACTAAAATTTTGTGGCTTTTTGACCAATATTTCTCTAATTCCCTCACCTCCATTTTATTCTCTGGCTCTGTGAGTCTCACTTTTGATATTACACGTTGAAGGAAGACCCTGCAGATTCTATCTTTCCCTGCCTGGCTTCTGCTATGTTCTCAATATCCTCCAGGTTCATCTATGCCCTTTCACATGATGTGATTTCCTTCATTTGCAAGACTGAAGATACTTCATTGTGTATCTACTTCATTTGCTCATTTTTAAATTTTATTTTTATTTATTTATATGAGAGCAACAGACAGAGAGAGAAAGAGGGAGAGAGAGAGAGAATGGGCACGCCAGGGCCTCCAGCCACTGCTGACGAACTCCAGATGCCTGTGTGCCCTTGTGCATCAGGCTAATGTGGGTCCTGAGGAATGGAACCTCTATAGGGGGTCCTTAGGCTCCACAGGCAAGCGCTTAACCACTAAGCCATCTCTCCAGCCCTTGCTAATTTTTCTTTATCTATTTATTTGTTAATGTGTTTTCGGTTGGTTCCATAGCTTTCTATGTTAATACATGGTGCAAAGAACACAGGAATGCAGACAATACTTTGATTTCATTTCCTTTCATATATATATCCAATAGCATGGCTGCCAAATCACATGACAGTGCTATTTTTGAAGTCTTGATGACAGAGTTTCATTTACATTCCCACCAACAGTGTAGGTGATTTTTTTTTTTACACCTTTATCAGCACTTGCTAATTTTTATCATTTCAATATGCTTGTGGTGCTACTTCATGGTGGTTTATGCTTATAATTTTAAGCATTTAAAAATATACTTGGTCACTTATATTTCTTTATCTGTTAAACATCTATGGTATCTGTTACTCACTCTAAAAGTAAGGGTTTTATTATTAAGTTCATTTCCTTATAGAGTTTGGACATTAGCCATATGTTTAGATGCATAGGTTTCAAATGGATTCTTTCAACACCAAGGATGTTCTTAACTTTCTTCATTTCTATACTGTACAAAAATGCTAGCTCAAAATTATTATGTTTGTCTGTTCTTGCTTTTGTTACATGTGAGTTTTCTTGGAGTAGGCCATGTCCAAATTTATTTCCCAAACCAAAGTTGTTAACCATTTTTTTTTTCTAATAGTTTTTCAGTTTAGGTCTTATGGGCAAATCTTTGATTCATTTATACATGATTTTGTTTATATAGTATAAACTGATTATCCACTTTTATCATTCTCCATATAGATATAGAGCTTTTCCACACCACTTATTGAAAATTGTCTTATTTACTGTTACTTTTGGCATTGTTGATAAAAATCAACCAACCCTAAATGTACGCGTTTATTTCTAGGACATTCATTCTTCTCTCTTGGTCTGTTTAATGACATAGATGAAAAATTACAATATTGTTCCAGCTTTTTAGGGTCCTCTGTGGTTCCATAAAGGTTTTAGAATTTTTTTTTTCTGTCTGAATGAAATATTATTTAAATTTTGATAGTTACTACTCCTAGCATGGACATTATAACAATAAGTTTGGCTCTATAAGTGTAATATCTTTCCTTTATCTGTCTGTTTTATTCATCAATGTATCATTCTTTTCAGTACACATATATTTTACTTTATGAACTAAATTTATTAAGTGCATTTTTGTAGCTATGATAAGTGAAATGTATCGCTTCATTTCTCTGTCATAGTTTATTGCTAGTGTGTAGAAATGCTACTAGTTTGATTAATTAATTTCAGATCTAATAATTTTAATAAATCCTTGTATTAGTTCTAGCTGTTTTGTTCATGAGGAATCTTTTTTTAAACCTTTGATCAATCATGTCATCTGTGGAAACAGCTAATTGTAACAAGGACTTTTTAGATTTATCTCTTTTTATCACTTAAATACTCTGGTTAGATTTTACCCCATATGAGATTATACTACATAAAAGTAATAAGAATGGGTGCTACTTGTTCCCAATCTGAGAGGAAATTTTCACTTTTTCTTTGATAAATTTGATATAATCTATGAGTTTATCATACATGTTTGATTCTATAATTTTGGTCTTTCTTAATAGTTCATTGGTTTGTCTATGTTGAAACATCTTGCATCCCACAGATAAATTCTACTTAGTAAGAGTAGATGAGCCTTTTAATGAGTTGTTATATTTTGTTTGATTTTTTTTTTTTCATTTTTGAGGATCTTTACATTTATGTGCTTCAGGAATATTGGCCTGTTTTTCTAGTAGTGTTTTTTCTATGATTTTCAGGGTAATGCTATCCTTGTAAAATAAACAGGATTATCTCCTTTCAGTTTTTCTAGAAGAACTAAATTGTATATAAAAATAAAGAATTGTATTAGTTTTAGTAATTATGGTAGCATTCAGTATTAATCTATCAACTTCTGGGCTTTACTGTCACAGGGACCATTTTGTTTCTTCTTACTCATTAATGTAATGTTTGCTTTCTAGTTCTTCATCATCTCATTTTTATAGGCTTTATGTATCTTGGATTTATCTATTTCATTCAGTTTAACACCTTTCCTGAATATGTATTTGATATGATTATCATTCCAGGATCTTATGATCCTTCTTATTTCTGTGGAACCAATTATAATTCCTGATCTTTCTTTTCTGATTTCGTCTATTTCTTCTTTTTCCTTAGCCTTGTTAAAGGTTGAATGGTTTTGATTATTTTCACAGAAAAATCAACTCAGTCTCATTGATGTAGTACCAATTTTGTAGTCTTCCTATGCCTTCTTTCATCTTCATTATTTTTTTCTACTAATTTGGAGCTTATTAGTGTTTTTATTTAATTTCTTGGGATAGGAAGTTAAATGGTACAAGTGGAATTTACTTATTTGCTATAGGCATTTATTGCTATAAACTTTCTTTGTAGAACTACTATTGGTTCTTATCAATTTTTCTTTGGTCTTCATTTTTCTTTACCTTAAGACATTTTTTCTGATGTATGCTAGGACAGGACACAATCATTATGATACATCACTCCTCCCAACCCTCACTTTACTTTCTATTTTGACACAGGATCTCAGTCTGCCCAGGATGACCATGAACTCATTTCGGAGCCTAGGAAAACTTTGAATTTGTAATTTCGATCTTAACCACCTGGGTAGCTGGGATTATGGGCCTGGACTACCAGGTTTGGCTTCTAAATGCACTTTTAAAATTTCTTTTCTATTTTCTTCTTGGCCACTTTAGGAATATGTTCAGTTTTCAAGTATTTGTACATTTTCCAATATTTCCCATGTATTGATTTCAAGTTTTATACCATCTTGAAAAGAAAAGATATTTATCAAGCCTTTAGTCTTCTTAAATTTGTTAAGTATTGTTTTATTTCAAATATTATAAGGTGTTCTGGAGAATATCCTATGTACCCTTGGTAGAAATATGTGTTCTACTATTGCTGTAATAACTAGAAGTTAATATGACTCTGTATATAAAATATTGCTAAAGTCTGATATTTCTTGAATGATGGTTGGTCTGGATGACCTATTTCTAAAAGTGGGATATTAAAATCTCTTTCAGTTACTGTACTGCCATCTATTTCACTAGTCAAATCTATTATTTGCATTTTATATTTAATTGCTATAAGCTTGGGCACATATATATTTACAATTATCTTATGTTCTTGGTAAATGTGTCCTTTATCATATAAAATTACCTCCTTTGTCTCATGCTAGCTTTTGGCTTGCAAGACTCTATTATCTAATTAAAACTACCTCTCCTTTCCACAAGTTTCTATTTTCATGGCAAGCCTCTTTGTTTCTTTTTCATTTTGAATCTCTGTATATCCTCAGATTAAGTTTGTCTTTTTTAAGCAGGCATATTTGAGTCCATTCAGACTCTCTATGTAATTTAATTGCAGAACTTATTCCATTTACTTCCAAGGAAATTATTAGTAGGTGAGGACTTGGCATTGCCATTGTACTATTGTTTCTGGATCTTATAGATCATCTATTCCATACTTCCTCACTTTCATCTTTCTGCATGATTATGCAATTAGTTCTAAAAGTATACTTTCATTTCTTTTACTATTTTGAGCACCTAACTTTTTGTTTTGTGGCTTATGCACATATCTTAGACTGAAAGAAGGCTAATTTAAGCTGTGAACTATTTAGCTTGGATTGCAATCAAAAATATTTTAGCTCTTCCTTCTCCAAATTTTGTAATTTGAAAGATTTATTTGCAAGCTGAGACAGAGAGGGATAGAAGAAATACACAGAGAATGGGCTTGCCAGGTCCTATATCCACTGCAAATAAACTTCAGAAGCATGTGCAACTTTGTGCATCTGGTTTTATGTGGGTACTGGGAAATTGAACCAAGGTTATTAGGCTTCACAAGAAAGTGTCTTAACTGCTGAACCATCTCTCCAACCAAAATTCTGTGTTTTTCATGCCACAATTTGAAACTATTTATACTTGATATCAATTAAAATTGTGGTGACTATCAGTATTATTAGTATTAATAATTTTGTTTTATTATTCATTCTGAAGGCATCCTTTACACATCACTGTTACATATTATATTATTCTGTATGACAGTTTACTTAATTGACCAGTGAGTTTGCACTTTCCAATTTTTGTATATGCTATTATGTTTATTTCTCCTTTATTTCTGAAGGACAACTTGCTTACCAATGCATTTGCAGTTACCATTTGCTTTACTAATTTTTCAACTCTTCTGATACCTCCTCCTCCTCTCTCTTACTCTGCAAAGTCTCCTCTGAGAAGCCTATTGCTGACTTTGTGGTACTCCCTTTGGGTGCTGTGCTTATTTTTTTTCTTGCTACTTTAAAGTCTCAATTTGTCTTTGCTTTGTGGTAGTTTGATTTTAATATGTCTTATTAAAGTCTTACATTAATTAAATTTGATTGGAGATCTCTAACCTTATGTTACCTGGTATTTATATAGGTTTTTTTTTTTTTTTTTCAAGCAGTAACTTTTTGGAAGAATTCTCTGCTATCATTTTTTAATTTTTTTCTTTTGAGGTAGGGTTTCACTCTAGCCCAGGCTGACTTAGAATTAACTAAGCAGTCTCAGGGTGGCCTCGAACACATGGCGATCCTCCTACCTCTGCCTCCTGAGTGCTAGGATTAAAGGCATGCACCACCACACCCAGCTCTACTATCATTTTTAAACTCTAATTAAATATTTGCTCTTTGAATACTGTGCCATAAGTCCTATGAAAATACTTTCTTCTTTTTTTTAAAAAAGTATTTTGTTATTTATTTATTTGACAGAGAAAGAGGGAGGGAGAGGGAGAGAAACAAAGACAGAGAGAGAGAATGGGCATGCCAGGGCCTCCAGCCACTGCAAACGAACTGAACGCCAGAGGCATGGGCCCCCTTGTGCATCTGGCTAACTGGGTCCTAGGGAATCGAACCTGGGTCCTTTGGCTTTGCAGGCAAATGTCTTAAGCGCTAAGCCATCCCTCCAGTCCAATATTGTTTCTTTAAACTACTTTTTCTTCTTTATTATCTTCTAAACTCATAATTATAGTTTTCAAATATCTTACCTTTGGTTATAAATTCCTTTCTTAAAATCTATTTGTTCCTTGATTAATGTGATTATCATATTTTTATGACCTGTACTATATATTCCAACTACATAACATTTTTCCTTTTGAAATCTCATGATCTTTGCTAAATTTATTTTGGTTGATTATTGCTTTTCTGCTATCTTGATGTAGTCACCCCTACTTGTAAATATAAACGCTTAGAATGATGAAGCTTGCTCCGTGGTTTTCTAGAAAGGACAACACCCAGACAGAGTCTGCCAGAGTCTACAGAGAATAAGCTTGGAAAAGACAGAAGCTTTCATGAAAAGTGGTGATGTTGAAACATGCCTAGATTATATAGCAAAGTAGAATAGGAAACTATGCAAAACAGGAGAGAAAGTCCAGGGTAGGTCAAAGAGACATTGGCTCTGTTTTAGGACTCCCTGTTCCTAGTGAAAGGGAACAATGAACAACAAAAGCAGACTAAGGGAGCTAGAGGGGTTAAAAAATACACACAGTAGTGGACATTTTAAAGAGCAGAAGAGAAGGAGAGGAGACTCAGTGTGTCAACAGTACCTGCAGAAGGAGATGCTGAGAAAAAAACAGTGGTCTTGGCACTGAGCCCTCGGAGCTCAGAACACTGTACTCAGAACTTGATGGAATAGCAGCAAGATACCATTTCAAAAAGACAGTTGTGTCTGCAGCTTGGCAGGATGAGTCTGCCTGCGAATTTGGGGAAAACTCAGAGTCTGTGTCCTGGGTTTATGTGCAGAATCCTGGCCACTAGAATACAGTAGACTTTATAGAAGGAATTTTGCACCAGAAACATACAGTACTTCTTGAGCTTAAAATCTTGTTGGAGCCAGTGTTCAGGGGAAAGTTCACAAAGTCCACCAGCATAGTGATGGACAACAAAGAGGATCATTTAGTGGCACGGCCAGCCATACTTCCAAAGGATTGCCATGAGCTGCGACCAGAATTACTCCACATGTGAAGTACCACTCAGGCACTAGACTTTGCATCTATTGCCCAATCTCCCAAAGGAAGATCTAGGGGAAGCTACAACAGGAACCCCCCCTTCCCCAGAGGTGTGTTCATCATCTTTGACCTAATGTCATAAAGGACAGAAAGGCTTGAGACAGGCTTCTGGAAGCCAGGGAAGGAATGCTGACAGAGTCAAGATAGAATCTTGGGAACTGGCCAGATGCCATTCATATGATATACCCCCATCCACATAACTTCCTTTCACAATTATTTCTCCCTCATTTAATATCCAGTGTAACATTACCAGGTCAGCCGTTTTGCTCTGTTATTTTCCTGTATCTATTCTTCCTTTACTTCTTTGTCCTTCTTTCTCCTCCTCTTCCTTTTCATCCTCTACCTCTTTCTTCTTTTTCTCTTCCTCCTATTTCTTCCATTTCATTTTTTGTCTACCAAAAATATAGACTGGCCTGTTTTGCATTATCTATGCTTCTCAGCCTCTTGAGAGTAGGGGCTGTTCTTTCATCTGATTACATATCTTGGCCTCACTCTTTTCAGTCTTCCTTTAGTCAAAATGGCCCATTTCATCGCTCCCATTTCCCCTTGCAGTTATGTTCCCTTTTCCTACATTTTCTCTATCAACCTAGCATTCTTGACCACTAAGCAACTCTATAGAAGATATTTGAAGTAATCCTTCAGACCACAGAGGAAAATAATATCCATCTATGAAACTAAAGGAAAAAAATAAACCATGGTATATAATAGTTTAACAAATTAAATTTGGAAAAAACATGAAAGATTATAAAACTGATAATATGATATAAATCAATTCATATTTCTAATAAAAAGTCTCAATATTAATGGTTTTAAATAAGGAGACACAGATTAGTAAATTGGATTAAAAATAAGACCCACCATTCTTGCTGATAAGAAATAACATTTCAGCATCAAACACAGATGCTACCTTAGGGAAATAGAATGGAACAAAGATAATCTAATCAAATTGAATTAGGGAACAAGTGGGTTTCACTATTGTAATACTGAAAAAATATACACAAAAAAATTAGACAGACAACATAAATAAGGTAACTTTATCCTGCTTAAGGGAGCAATCAGTTAAGAGGACATTATGTTTAAAATATATATACATACACATACACTAAGCAAGCAACAAGTGTTAAGTAAATAAATAGATAAATGATTTTTTACTCTTTTGGTTGTCCATGTCTTAGTATCTTCAAAAATATATTTATTTGGAGGGGATAGGAAAAAATCTATTTATTTCACCTTCATTTGGCAGGATGATTTGGTTGGAAACACAAACCCGGAAATGAAAATTTTTACTTCTAATACTTTGAAGAGATTTCCTATTGTTATTCTATCTAAGTTTCTAAGTCAGCCATCATTTGAATTGATGCTCACACATAACAGTTACTGATTTTAACATTTTTCTTGATGTTTAAATAATTTGAGTGGCATTTTTTTAAATGGCTATTATATTTGTAACTTTCTGGAAGATTTTTAAATTTTGATTATCTATATTTATATATTCACCAAGTTTGAAAATTGTCAATTATTATTTGTATTTCCCCAATTCTATCTTTCATCTCTTCCTGAAATTCTCATTTTCTACTCATTAAACATTCTAATAACGTCCCTGAAATATACACAGCTTTTTACCCTTTCTTCTCTGGTTTTTCTATGTATTTCCTATTTCCTTTTTTTTAAATTTTGCTGTGTACTACATTAACCTTAAGCCACACTTCAAAAAACTCTTAAATACAAAATTTTTATTTTTCTATTTAGATTCCCAATTTTCCCATATATCATTAATATAATTTCCTTATGTTCCAAAGTGCAATTTTGGTAAACTACCTTAAAATCCAATCACATAAAAATTAGTTTCTTTACTGATTATAATTTCTCTTTGGTTTTCTGATTTCCTTTATTGTTTCTTATTTAGTAACTTTGTATACTATAGTGAATATTTTGCATTATGTTTTTCATACTGGGTTCTGTTATAGTCTTCCAAAGGGTATGATATATTTTTTTAAGTGTGCAATTAACTTGTTTCAACTCAATTTAACATATGTTTCCTAGGATACAGCTCAAGTGAAAATTTAATTCTCCTGTATTGGTTGGATTATATCTTGTGCATGCATGATTTGTGTCTTAATCAGACATCTGATATGTATTAAAATACACAATGGTAGACTTGTTCTTTGTGGTACTCATCCTTCTGTGATTCCTTCTCAAATTTCTGGGAGTTTATTTTTAAAAATTGTATCATTTATTTTTAAGAAACAAAAACCCTGCAAGTTTTCAATGAGTTTGCCTTCTTAGGGAAAGTTAATAAAATTGCAAACAACCCATTTTTCTGATATTGGAAATGCCCAATCCCTTGTATTACACACCTGGTTTCAATTTTTCAATGTCTTTTATTCAGTGGTTTTTGTATTTTGCATATTAAATTGGTTTTATGTGTGAAAGTTGAGTCAATTAAATGCTGATTTCATGATAGTTATAGTGGATCTTAAGCTGAACAAAGTCCTTCAAAACAACTATTCCAGCACACTAACCAATGTTACAAAAGATATAGTGTTGATTAAAAAAAATAGTAGGGATGCATTGTCCTCTTGCCTACAAGACCCTGACCTTACCACCAGAGAAAACAGGAAAGAAGACACATAAAGGGAATTATTACATAGACACTTTGGCTATATGCAGAACTGGTTTTAACATTTAAATTTCCAGGAACCAGCCATAGAACACAAGTTCCTACATAGTTTTAAGATCCTTGTACTGTATCTACTATTTAGTTCCAGCATCAATTATATTTGAAAAGCACTGTTTATTCAAATCTGTGAATACTTAAGTTATAATTTTTTTCACCATCTCTGGGACAAACTGAAGGGCCCAGATAACTTATTTTTATGTGTTTAAAATGCAAACCACAAAGCAGATTAATGCTGCTAATAGAATTTGGGAATCATCTGTTTGTGTATTTAAAGCTCCATGGATCCTAAATCCTCTATTCAAAACCATTTCCTATCCACATCTAGATTGTGTCTCTAGACATAAATCAGTTACCCAGGAACTTCCATGATTACATAAAACATTGTTTACCAAAATGTTTTTCTGTCCCCAAACATTCCTGGTAAATGGCCTTATATATCCTGATATGCACAAGTGTGCCTCATTACATCAAGAATCGGTACTCTGGCATACTTGTCTCCCTGCTGCTACCTGACTGTGGTTTGTAGCCATCATTCATTGAAAATGCAAATGATTGAAGGGTAAAAGATTTGATTGTGCAGCTAGTATCTCATTTATCAGAAGTTCTTTCATTCATGAATACAGGAATACAGGATCATAAATTCTATAGGTTGAAACCAATATTGCATTAGAAGTCAGAAAATGTCAGTTTGAGCAACTGTAGGAAAACAATCCAATTTTATCATTCCCTCAGCCATTAAAAAGAGTTGCTTGTTTGCTTGCTTGTGGCAATGGTGCTGTTTGTGTCATTGCTACTAGGAGACAGTTTGATCCGTTACAAAGTCAAGTAAGTGTATTATCGCCAGGAAATTTTGAACATCTTCTGATCAAAAAATATACAGGGATTTTAATTAGGGAAGAACAGGATCTGAGTAACTCATATGCCAAGTCTTCACTTCAAAGAGATACCCCAGTCAATACAATGCTCAGAGGATATTGCTCTTTCATTATTTACAGCACAAGAGATTTAAAACAAGGGAATCATAATGGTCTGGGGAGATTGAACCAGGTTCTTCCTCAGCAACTGAAAGCAGATTATAAAAATATGCAGACTTTCCTACAAACATCATTTTGGATAGTCTCTTCATATATTTTATAAAGAAAGAAAGTGAGTCCACTTTAATAATAAAAGACAATGAGGTGCATTTTCTAACAAAAGGAATAAAAATAGTCATTGATTTCTAACTCATAAGCTTTTATTCCAATATTAATACATTTAGGTATTTTAGAAAACAACATATTTAGGTAATACTATAATACTTCAAAGCAAAATGTAGATATTAACTAAATATATTGATAGTTTATATAATTTTCACTTTAGGAAATAGAGAAAATTAAAACAAATTACTCATACTTTTTTTCTAATATTTCATATGTATTATATGATTGTTATAATTGTATGAATCTGACCTGACAGGTTCATAGTGAATAGAGCAGAAGACTGTCAGGGTTGCACACTGAGGACTCTGCTAGCAGCAGACACTACACTACAGTGGCAAACACTTCATTTCTGCTCTTAAGTCCTTTTAGCTCATAGGAAGGTGTCTATTTAGATGATCTAAGACAACCACATTTACATAAAACCATTTGATTGTAGCTGCTAATCACATCTACAAAATAGTTCACAGCAACACCTAGATTACCATTTAATTGAAAAACTGTTTGGTATAGCCTAGGCAAGTTGACATATCCTAGTGACCATCACTACTAGATGATATAGAAGTGAGACTTTCGTCAAGAATCTGAGGAGAGCTCAGGATCAATTACAAGGAGAACAGTTTTCTTCACCTATGTAAGAGTTGGACCATATTTTCATGTCTTGAGAATCAATTGTAGTTAGAGAAAAATGCACTAAACAAGGAGTTAGGAAAGCTTGGTCCTTCTCCCTTGTATGCCATTAACTCACTGCAGAATCTTGAGTATCCACTTAACCTCTCTGACCCTCAATTTATCTGTTAAAACAAAGAGAGTTTAACAAGCAGAGAACTCCAACAGCTACCTCAAACTCATCCTATGGCCAGGTGTAAAACATACACAAGTGATGTAGACATGGCCTATGTGCAAAGAGTTTTCATGCAAATTTTCCAAAAAAAATTGTCACTGAGGAATCATCACTGGTTTTCCATTTCTGCAGGCGTTGTTTTCTTCAGTGATTTAATCTTAGTTTATAAACAACAGCTCTCTAAAAGTATGCTTTTAGTTGTTTTTTCTCATCAAGCTTATGACCTAAATGGGTAGTACATAGGACTAGAAAGGAAAGTAATTGTTAGGTTATAGTAAAGAGGGATGAATTTTATAATTAAATGGCACAATGAAGTGAGAAGAAGGACTACTTCCCTGAACAGCCTCTGAAAAGTTAATTCTGTGATTAATTTAACTATGGTTTTCTGTTGTATTTATTAAACACTGTTATATGGTAAACCAATTTATTCATGACCTAATGATTTTTTTAAGGATTTTTTTGAAAAATATTCTAACAGTGGAAGCCATACTCACTTTCCAGGATGTGCAGTAGAAGTTGGATGGATGCTCGTGCAAAAGGAAGGCTTGCCCTGAGCCTTGTGCAGACCTGTGTGTGAAGCAAAGCCACTCAGTAACAAGAGACTCCCTGCTCATTAACTAGGGATGATTGTGAGTCCTCAAGCAGAGAGAAGCTACAAACCTCACCTATGATCTCTACTGAAATTAAATTTTTGTGGACTCTTTACATACAGTCCTTTTCCCAAAACCAATTTGCATAATTTGGTATAATTTGAAATGATTGACACAGGTTGCTAATTGTTAGGGTAGAAACTAGACCCTTAAAGTCACTAAGTCTCAAAGGCAAAGGTCAGAATCCAGTACCTGGCAGTGTGGGTCAAATTGATATTAGTTTAATAATCTGTAAACTATGCAAGAAAATGTAATTGTCCTACATTACAAGGATAGTCCTTCCACTGCAGTTTATTCAAATGTGTAATCTAAATAATTGAGTACCTCTGCATACAATCCAACATTCCTTCATATGCAAACACCATTTAATAGATAGTTAAATCCAAATAGGTAGATAAAAGGTACCAGAATGTAATTGGTTTGCTTTTGATTATTTTATTGATACCAATTTACTTAAGGAATAAGTCTAGATAAGGTAGAATAAATTGTCACAGAATATGCTGTTTTCCAGAGGGGGTTAAAGGATTCAGTGATGCTATTTCAACCTCCACACATAAAAGCTTGGTGGAAGTGAAATTGGACCAAATGGTTCACTTTGTCTTTGGCTTACCCCTTCAAACGTTGGTTGAAATTGAAAACTTTCTTTTGGTTATGTAAGATCTGCTTACGTAATTCTGGGTTGCATAGAGGACATCGACTATTTACAGGTTTTTTTTTTTTTAATTTACTTTATTTATTTATTTGAGAGCACACACCAGAGAGGGAGGGAGCGAATGTGTGCACCAGGGCATCCAGCCACCACAAACAAACTCCAGATCCTTGCACCACCTTGTGCATCTGGCCTACATGGGTCCTGGGAAATAGAACCTGGGTTCTTTGGCTTTGCAGGCAAGGGCCTTAACCATGAAGCCATCCCTATAGCCCCATCTTACAATTTTTGGACTAGTTAGATAGTATAAATTAATACCAGAAATAAAAATCAATCATTGATATCTGTTTTTAACAGCTGTATTTCAAGGCTTGGTTAAGTTATAGTATCTTATGCGATTTTCAATATTTTCTCTGAGGTTTGTAAATCATCTGAATTTTCAGGGAAAATAGAAGTGAGATAAACTTGAACAACCTGACATGAATAAAGAAGAGGTGCATTGTTTCATTGTTCAAGACTGAAGGATGTGGGGTAGTTCAGAGCTCCGAAGATAAGGAACGTTAATCCACAATGAATACGTATGTATAGATATAGATTGTTTTTTTCAATACACGGGATAGAATTCAGGTCCTCCTGCATGTTAGACACTCTACCACTCAAGCTATATCCCCAGATTCCTCATCTGTAGTTATTGAGAATATCTATTCTTTCCAAAATAGGGCTTATAGTGCTTGTCCCTAAGTTATCTTCCTTTATTTTTTGATTTATTAACTGTTACATAAGAATATAAATATTGTATGTGATATGAGGTGCCACAGGATGCATTCATGCATCTAAGTATTATACAGTTTTCAAATCAGGATGAGAATGTCTATCTCCTTGAGCATGTACCATTTCTTTGTGGGTAAAATAAAAACAAAAACACTTTCAAAATCCTTTCTTCCAGTTTTTTTTTAAATTAATTAATTTTTATTGACAATTTCCATGATTGTAAACACTATCCCATGGTAATTCCCTCCCTCCCCTGACGTTTCCCTTTGAAACTCCACTCTCTTCCATATCCCCTTCCCCTACCAATCAGTCTCTCTTTTATTTTGATGTCATCATCTTCCAGTTTTTTAATATGTACAACACATAATGTTTTCCACATTGTTTTGTTCACAACATTGTTTACAAAAGTACACTAGGATTCCTAATTGTAAGACTAACATTATGCCTCTCCTCCTGCAACAGCTGTTAAAATCTTTTAAAATAGCTCTGTATCTTACAAATGAAGCTTTAATTTATTTTTGATTTTTTTTTTTTACTTTTTTGGCTAGGAAACAACTCAAGTAGTTAAACATAATTATTTTTAAAGGCCATATTCATTATTAACACTATATTATGCCATTATCTGCAAAATAACTTGATCTATTATGCTTAATTTATTTTGTAGCTAGTAAACAGGCTTAAAATGCTTTGAGGGGCTAGAGAGATGGTGCAGCTTTTAAGGCACTTGCCTTCATGTCCAAAGGACCAGGTTCAGTGCCTTACGACCCACATAAGCCAGTTGCACAAGTGGGTGCATGCATCTGGAGTTTGTTTCCAGAAGCTGGAGGCCCTGACATGCCCATTCTCTCACTGTCTGTCTCTACCTGCCTATCTCTCTCTCTCTCTCTCTCTCTCTCTCTCTCTCTCATAAATAAATAAGTTTTTAAAAACTTTAAAAAGTACTTTGAAAAATCATCAGCTTTTAAAAACATATCAGTCTGTACTTAATAGGTGTTAATACATTTAAATTTAATAATGCAAGTATATAGAAGTAAGGCATAAGAACTAAAATTATTTATTTATTTATTTATTTATTTATTTATTTATTTATTTATTTATTTTGTTTTTCGAGGTAGAGTTTCACTCTAGCTCAGGCTGACCTGGAATTATACTATGTAATCTCAGGGTGGCCTCGATCTCATGGCGATCCTCCTACATCTGCCTCCCAAGTGCTGGGATTAAAGGCATGTGCCACAATGCCTGGCTAATTTTTTTTTTATTCCAAAAAAATCTTTCCCTTCTTTTCAATATGAATGCCTCCAAAATGGGTGTTTAGTATACCGATTTTTGATAATAAATACTCATTTCTTAGAAATGGCTATGAAAGGAAAATGTTTTGAATACTATTTATTGTTAAGCAGGGAGAGGAAAAGGAGAGAAAGAAACTATGTGCCTGCTAGGGCCTCTTTTATTATTAAGTAGAAACTTGTATGGGACGTCATATGTTGGTACCTTCATTTCCCTCTTTGCTGTCCCCTTTTCACTGAGGGCCCTCCTCAGTGAGATTGCTGGTGTTCACCATACAGTTGTGATTTATGAGTTGTGAGAACTGCAGTCAGTCATTGTATAGGGGGCAATGCATCTGGATATTCCCTCCCACCCTGTGGCTCTTACAATATTTTACCCCTTTTCCATGAAATTCCCTGAGCCTTGTCAAGTATGTTTTAAGTCCACTTTAGTGTTGAGCTTTCAGTAATTTCTAGATTTCTGTTTCTGTACATTTTGAGGATCCTTAGTGTCTATCTCCATCACCCTGGTGCAGGTTGTTGGGATCGCTGTGCACCCTTGCTTAACTAATTCCACTGTGGTTTCATTTGGAAATCCAGGGCCTCTTGGGCCTGCTTCTGAACTCCAGATGCATGTGTCACTGTGCATCTGGCTTTACGTGGGTACGGGATATTGAACCCAGACAAATAGCACCCTTAGCTGCTGAGCCATCTCTCCAGCCCTTAGGCCAGTCTTGAACTTGTGATTGTCCTGCATCAGCCTCCCACGTACCTAGGATAACAAGTCTACTAAACATATTTGGCTTGTATATTTTGAATTATCACAGTTGTAAGTTTTTAGACATTTGGATGCACATTTGAGTGAATATTTAATTCATTATTTCATGCTGTCAAATTATCCTTTTAAAATATTTTGTGAGTTTGTATTCTACACAAGTAAATAAAAATTTCCCAAACTCTCGTCCATATAGCCTCATATTTTTATGCGTGTTCTAATTGATGACACACTTCTCTTTGTTGAAGAATTTACTAAAAAGAGTGTAAAGGGTGAAGCTCATATATTTATGAAGATTTATTTATATAGTTAATATATATGCACTTCTAAACACTGCATTTTTTAATATACAAAGAGGGAAAGTATTGATTGACCTATTTTCAGTAACTTTCTCTTAGCTATCTCACTGTGTCCTACCAGAGAAACCAAAAAACTTCACAAAAATCTTCCCTAGGTCACTGTGCAATATTGTGGATGTTATGTGTACCTGTAGAAAACATGGGTGCATACTTGTACTTGTGTAGGGTTAGGTCTTCAAGAACCACTGTGGATATGGTCATGTATTAAGACAAAATCAGTAGAAAATTTCCATGATAAAAAATTCCCTCTTTTTAATGACCACACATTTGTTAACTTTTTCAAGATGTACTTTTCATCTCAAGGAGTTTCAAATTTAGCAATAGCAAAACTGATCATTTCTTTACTGGCTTTACTTTTAATGTTGCTTAGGATCAGTTTGTAGTGCTTTTTTGGTGAAAACGTTGCAGGGGCAATATTACCGTTCATCCTTTCTGAGGGTGTATATAATTCATCTCACCAGCCATCAGAATTCCCAGAGGGTAAATTACTCTAGAGATCTCTGTGCCCTCACACTGTATCAAATTGACCTGGTCCTTGTTTGCCATTTTTGTGTACTACATTGCTTATTTAACAAGAAACAGAATGATTGTAATTCTGAGAAGGTCCTTTGATAGTAGTTTTGACACTCTGCCTGAATAATGACCCTCATTATGGTGCTGGTGACAGGCTCTGAAAGTCCTGATTTATGAATATATCACAGGTTCAGCACTAGAGCTCCCCCTACTCACTTACTTCTGATATAGACTCAGATACGGACAGAGCCCTTTGAAATATAGAAAGGCTGAGATAATTGCATGATTATGACCATTCAAGTCATCTCTTATCCTGATTTAACAAAGCTCTACATTTAATTTTGACTGTCTCCAAAGTTATTAGGAACCTTTGACAACATGTTTATTAGAAGAATGTGTCTCAGAATACTGCACCCATGACAAAGGTGGAAGTTATTCTGACTTTTCTGTTTCAAAGCCTCAGCAAAATTTCTATTGCAAATACTCATTAATGGTTGATATGATAATAGACTGTTGGAAGCGAGACTAGCTAAGAGCAAAAAGTCTGTGTCCTTGATAAAACAAATTACAAGACACTCTGTAAACACTTTCCTCTGCAGAATGTTGTTGATTTATTGTTTCCTCTATAGTGATTATTTAAATAAATGTAGCTAATTTAGTTCATTTGCCAAACTGTATAATTTTGTTCTTTGTGAAAGGGTTATATGTAAAAGCCTCAAGGAATCACATCCCCATTAATCTTTTTACAAGTGCAATAAATAAGTAAAGAGACATGGTTTAATTTTGCCAGTTAGAAGAAATTTAAGTAGCAGTGGTGGTAAACTGATTTCTTTTCTACTGTTTGGGGGGAAAAAAAAAATCCATGTTAATGTACTTTTGCTTGTGAATAGTTTGTATGAGAAACACCATAGCACAACCATTTGTGAGGTTATAAGAAACAAAGGTGTTTCAGCTATCTACCCTTCTGTACCTTGGAATTCTTTTTTTAAATGTTATTCGGCTCATATTTTTCCTACTGCATTTTTTTCAAAATGTTTTTTAAGAATTTTTAAAATGTTATAATAATATTGATTTTTTTTCTTCAGGAAAAGCCATGGAATATGGTACTCCTCAGCATTAAAAAGAAAATTCCAGACTGTTTGCTGTCCAGCAATAAGGAGACATGTCTCCTTGTGGCTTCATTGCAAATGGAGAACAAGGTCTTTAGATACTCTCAGCTGATTCCTTTTGAGACGATTGTCATGAGCTGGCCCTTGAGATTAAAAATGCATAGTTACTACGGACAGTGGTTTGAAGTTAATTGTAAGTGAAGTGTGGTAATAACCTGGAGTAAAGTTAATAAGGACCCTCAATTTCATAGCAAACTCAGTCACTTACAGCATTTATGGGATGATTCTGAAATCTTTAAACAAAGTGATGAGATTGAATTCCTTTTAGCGACTAAGAATTTTCAAAAGCCTTTTACATCTGCAAAGCCCTTTTTCTTCATTTCATTAACATATTTTTAGTAAGTCAATTTCTAAAGGAGAAAATATTTGCTACCTCTTTGGGGTAGGTATCATTAATTAAAAGGATCTTTGAGAAACTCCCATGCCCTATCTCATGGACACATGTTGTAAAAATTCTGAATGTGATATCTCCTTCTTTTGCTTTCCTGCTTAAACAGGCCTCCTACAAAAGTACACTGTGCTTGTTCAAAAGTATTTCAGAGCATAACAAAACCTTCTAGACCTTAATAACTATACATGACTGATCTGTCCTTTCCAGCAAGGTTAACCGCTTCTCCCAAGGAGTTAAGTGGCATATAAACTATTGTTCACACCATTTGTGCTAACAGTGTAGGATGACCTCAAATACCGTAGTGGCCATACAAGGTACCTGCACTATGCATTTATCAACAAAGGGAAAAGGACCACAGGGGCAGATCTGACTGTAAGTGTATTAGGACTCTATAAGGATAAATGCCTAACGTCACTCTACACCAAAAAGTAATTACAGCTCCATTGTTTCTGTAGTGTTAATATTTTTTACAGTTCTTTAGAAATGCGTGCTACTTAGTTCCTAAGCTGACATCTGTACTATATTATATTTTATACAAAGCACCCAGACTAAAGCATAGAGCAATCAAATAACTGTAAGATCATTTTGCTCTTACAGGAAATCAACAACAGTTATAAAATATAGATAAAGGAATAGTTTAAATTTAGTAGCTGATTTTCACACTTAAATTATCTAATTAACAACAGTCTGAACAGCCACATTTCAAAGGTTTATTCTTTTAAAAATTGCATGCTCTACTCAGTCTATCATTCTTTACTATGTATTCACAGTCTTCTATTTGTATTTTTATATTGCACCAATTCTTTCTGCATGCCTCATTTTTGTCACTTAAATATTCTTTCTTTATTTTATACTTGCTTTCATGCATGTGTTTCTGAGAAAAAAGCACTAAGACACTTGTTTACACATATATAAATGCACACCATACACACACACATACACACACACACACACACTATAAAGAAGGCAACACAAAATATCTGTGACTCACCACTATGTTATCAGCAAAATGGGGATGTTGGCTCCTTTGACTAAACAGGCTCATATGTCCCCCTCAAATATTTCAGTCATTCACATTCAGTGTTTACTTCCCTCATACAAGGAAATAGGAACAGGATTCAGTGTCTAGGCAAAAAAATGGTGGCTGCTTTTTATGGGCCCTAGAAATTGTACTGTGCTAATTTTATAATAATTATATCTTTATATGAAATTTTCTGAGAAAAATGTATAGGTTACATTATGGATTAAATACTATTCATTGTTGTGTTAAAACATGGTACCTCAGTAAAATATGATATTAAAAAGCAAATATGGCTCATGTAAGCACTGTTGTGACACTTTATGGTAACTGGTTTGGAAGAGCAAATGACAGTGCTGAGTGAGTGCTGAGTGATGATGGAAAACTATTCATATTTTTCTCTGAGGAGGGGTGAATAAAGTAAAGTCTTTCTACTACATGGAATGTATTTCACTTATGTTTCTGTGTCCTTCTAGAGACCTTGGAAGTTTTGTAGACATTTAGGTGGTTTTTATGGTAATGTGCCCCCTGAGATATGATTATTTCCAATGGTAGCCTTCTGCAAAATAAGCCTTCACCAGCGCTACCTAGAAGTACTTATCCCATATTTTACTTACTATGATGCAACTCATTTCCATGTTGTATTGTGCATATCTTTTATTCCAGTACCAAGTATAAAAATACATATATAGTATTAGAACATACAGATAAATTTTGCTTATCTATAAATTCTACATATTGACAGTATGCAGGGATAAAATTCTCTGAATTAGTCACTACCTGGTTAGGCTTTTTCCAACTACATGGGAGTTTACCATGTTACCATATAGGGAATTCCAAAAGAATGTTCATTAGCATGGACCTGAATGCTATAATTAGGGAACTGCAGATAGGGTAGAATGCATAGGATATAATGGCAGAGTAGAGAGACTGACAAGTAATGAGGACCATATTATGAAGAGCACTGATTCTTTATTCTGTAAAATTGTTAGATAATAATAAATATTCAAGAAATGGAATGAGTATATTTGTCAGAATGAAGGGAAGAATAATTTGGAGAGCAGCAGAAGAGAGACAGGAAAAATCAAAAAGAAAACAAGGGGAAGGAAAGGCAAAGGCTTGGGTCATTCTTCAGAAACCAGGAAGTGATAAGAGATAAAAGATAAATGAAAGAGACTATAACCTCCAAGTCACAAGACTGCCATTCTCATATTGGACTCTTCTTAATCCTATTATTATTATTAGTCATAGAGAGAGAACATGTGCAAGAGAGAGAGGGAGGGAGAGAACTGGTGTACCAGGGCCTGCAGTCACTGTAATTGAACTCCAGATGCATGTGATATCTTGTGCACATGTGAAAACTTATATGATTGCATGACATTGTGCATCTGGCTTAATTGGTAAAATCAGAAATGAGTCCACTGGCTTCACAGGCAAGCACTTTAACCACTAAACCATCTTGCCAGCCCAATCCTATTTTCTTTAAAAGCAAATAAACATCTGACTTTGATGGGACACAGTTGAAATATGTGAAGATCAGCTGAGATGCTCAGGTCTGCATCTTTCGAGAGTCAAATGAGTGAGCCTCCCAGGAAATAAAAATAACCCTGTCCTGTACCCTCTGTCACTGTTTCCCATACCTCTCTCTCTCCTCAATCTCTCCATGGATTTCTCTCCATGACTGTATCACTGAAACTACATGTCTTCTTTTGTTTGTGAAAGAACATCTCGTCAATCCTGCTTACCATTTCTCCCCAAGCTTCATCTCTGCAGAAGCTTCTTGTAAATCCCAGGCCATCTCCTCAAGCATAATGGGTGCCCTCTTTGGGAGTCAGTTGTTTTATCCAATGCACGCCCAACATATGGTTAATAGGTACATAGTACATGAGTAAATAAATTGCTTGACTGATTATCTGGAATGAGTAATTGAAGTAAATTTGGGTCTAGGAGGTAAACTGGTAAGCATGTTTATTCTTCAGTGTGATCTTTGTTCTGTCATGAACTCTATCTTCTTTAGCTTTAATCACACACTAATTAAAGATGAGACCTGCAAATTGGGTCTCAGGACATAGCTGATGAAACTGTGCGGAGAAATGGGAGAGCAAGAGGGAGAAAGAGAGAGAATGTGCTCATGTCATTAAAAATTTCCTGATGGAGGGCTGAAGAGATGGCTCAGCAGTTAAGGTACTTGTCTTCAAAGCCTAGCAACCAAGGTTCAGTTCCCCAGTATCCACATAAAGCCAAATAACACAAATTGCCACATGCATCTAGACTTTGTTTACAGCAGTTGGTGGTCCTGGCATGCCCATTCTCCCTGTCTGTCTCACTTCTTCTTTCTTTGCTCGTGAATCAATAAATAAATAAAATGTATTTTAAAAAGTTACAACAAGTTTTTTTTTTGAGGGAGAACATGCATTATATTCCCATAATGGTGACAAAGAAGGGAATGACTGATGTAAGTCATAATAAACATCACAGGGACGAGGAGTATAGGTCCACAAAGGCAAACAGTTTTGATATCACACTGGTGGCTGTGTAAAATGGCAGTTGTCCTTTCTGACCACTAAACAATGTTTCTTTTATTAAAAAGAATGTAATAGCTTGGAAGAAAATTTAAATCATATGTAAATGAATTTGAACATTAGAATATAGCTTCCTGGAGCCATAAGCACTTTTCTGAGAAAGTCAGTATATGATCATAACAGGTCTGAGAAAGACGAGCTGGAAGGCAACAATGGATGCAACCATGAGCCGTGTACCTGACTTCATTGTGGCAAATATATTCTTGGAATAAAAGATCAAGGATATTGGGAGGTAGAGTAACAGGTCATCTCTGTAAGCACCCAAGCCAGAATTACTTCGTATGAAAAAATGCACATAATTAACAAATTCTTGGGTTTTAAACACATTGGATTCACTGCTAAAATGTTACAACACAGATTCTGTGTTTTGGTTACAAGGTCCAGACATTTCTGAACTAATAGGGATAAAACAGGCTATATGAGAAATGAAATGATTGAAAACAGTTTAACTAAATCTCTCCCTTCCCTCCCATCCTTTCTTTCTTCCTTCCTTCCTTCTTTCTTCCTTCATCTTTTGCTTTCTTTGTTTTGAAACAATGCAGCCAAATCTCACAATTCTTTTGCTTCAACCTCTCCAGGGCTAGGATTATAGACACATATAATAATGCCTGAAGTTAAAAGTAAGTTAATAAATTAAATAGTTCAAATTATAATAATTAACAGATATTTTAAATTTTGTCTGTGTTCCCTATTATGTAAATTATTTATGTTTAAACTAAAAACTAATGGAAAATTGAAGTAAATTTTCATTTTTTCTCCTCTGTAATTACAACTTGTTTTCAGGTTGAAGTAAATTTTTCCCTTGAATTCTCTTCCAATCGCAGCCATCTCCTAGCAACTTCTCTTCTTACCAATGCCATATTACCTCCATGACTCATCATTTCACATGCTCATCTTTCATTTATGTTAAAAGAAAATTAACTTCCATTCCCTAGAAAAGACTCAGTTGCCAGAAACCATGAGCTAAACAAAGAATTTATTTTCCCCATCAGGAAGTGAGTTTGCTGTTTCTGTTATTATCTGGGCCTTGGATAAGGACTCTGTCCCCTCAGTGCTAACTTTGCTGGTGGCGGTGGAACTGCCCCTAGGGCTGCCTTACAGTCAGCCTGGTGATGGCCTGTCTCTTTTCCCAGATGTTACTGATGAAGAATAACCCTCAGCGATTAAAGAGACAGAGCCTACATTCTTGCATTTCTCCATCTCTTCTCTGGATCCCTGGTAAACAGTTAGAACAAATCCCACAATGATCATTTAAAAGGGGGTAGGGAATTTTTAGAGTGCATTTTTTTTTTTAGTTTTCCTTAACAATAGAATAGAAATGTATTTTTTAAAAGATCCTTTAGAAAGGCTGTGGGTTGCACAATGAGGTGTATTCTCTGTTCTTTTATGTTATAACTTTTCCCTTGTACGCCATTATTGTTATTGACAGCATTTCTAAAGGCTTTAAAATAAAAGGAAATTAAACAGTGAATCAATAAAGATTAGCTATTTTCTACAGATTACTAGCTTATCATTCTCATAATTACAATAATGGTTGCTGATGGAAATTGTATTTATGTGGATCATTTTATTCTTGTTATTTACTATTATTAATGTTACCATTATTATCTTCTTACCCTTCAGTTCACAAGATGTATCTTCTCAGTGAATTTTAATTCCGGTAGCTTGCTATTATACTGTACATAATCCTATCAAAGACTGTCCTTCATGCAACATTTTCAGTGATATATTATCACAGAGACCATTAATGAATGAGCTTCATGTCCTGCTAATACTGTTTTAGATACTATTTTTATTAATTTCCCAAGCTGTAACTCTTCATATACTACCTGTGTCTGTCTCCTATTAAAGTTGTGTTTTCAATTTTTACATGGAGATTTCAAAGGAAACCATTAACTTTGTCTTTAAAAATACATTTTACTTCAGATTCTCAATGATTACATTATCATAATGCCCAGGCTTTGTTCTCTTACTGCTAACAAGTTAATTTTCACAATTTTCCTTTACTTTGGATTCCAATTTTATGTTAACAATCAAAATTAAAACAGTAACACTATGATCTTTCTGACATGCAACTGGGATAAGAAGTAACTTGAAAAACATACCAATTGCACTCTGTCCCCTGCCAAAAATCCAGACACTATAGTCAAAAAAAGAAAATAATTATGCCAACTTTATACATACTATCTCTAAGCACTATTCCTTGAAAGCAAATATAGTCATCATAGAGAAGGTACTGTGCTCCTTGGCAAAAATTTCTTTCTTTCTTTCTTTCTTTTATTTTAAAGGAGCTGAGAATGTTACTAACAGGAAAGTCATTTACTTGGCTTTGTTACAGCCACATGATTCCGAATGCAAGGCATTACTGTGCAAAAAAAAAAAAAAAAAAAAAAAACTTTCCCTGAAGTTTTTGTCATCTTTTTCTCTTTCCTTTGCACTGGGAATTTTGTAGAATAATATAAATTCTTTTCATATATTCCTGCAGGAAAGGTCAAACACAGAAATGTAGATTAAACAAGCTTAGACTGTAGCTACATTCCTTTGTAATTACATTAAAACATTCTGACAGTATAAAATTAGTGGCCAATATTAAAATGTCCCTAAAACTATACTATGTATAGAACATGTAAATAAGCTTAGATTCCTTTGAAGAAAGATTAAATATACATGTGATATTCTGCAGCTTAGATTAATAGCTAAAGAGAAATGCATTATTATGGTAATACAAACTTATATTTAGCATATAGCTCTAGCTTTCTTCACATACACAACACATCTCTAATATTGGTTTATATTGATATGACTCATTAATCTTTCTAATACATCCATTTTCTTTTTATAATCTCCTAATTTATATTTATATGCAAAACATACAAACACTAGGATAACAGATTAGTAGTAATTAGAACAAGAACTGTTTAAATAATATAAAAGGGGAAAAAGAGATGAATAGGGAAGAATGAGAAGGGAGAACAGAATGGAGGAGGAAAGAGGAGAGGAGGAATATAGCAAACATTTTATTTAAATCTAACCAGTGATATTAACCATGTCTGCTTTTTAGAAGGAAAATCCAACCTTTTATAAAAGCCACAGTTACAAGACTACTCCTGCTGAGCATGAGGGCTAGGACCTGTAATCCTAGCACCAGAACAGAGAGACCACAGTCAACTAGTTGTACCTAGTGACGTCCAAGTCAACCTGGGATACACAGTGAGACCAGCTCAAAAGAAGGAGAAGGAGGAAATGGAAGACAATATTCTGTCCACAATGTGGAGATTTTGAGATCATATTATTGAGATGAGAAATATTTAATTCCAAGTCTAAAATTTTTACTGGCACTAGAAAAAAGAATAGTAAACATCCTATAATGCTCATCACACTGTTTACATGGACTATTTTACAGGTATTATTATCTTTTTCAATCTTCTAGATATCATTACATGTTAAGTAGTATAAATATTACTTTTCAAATGATTACATAGCTATTGTGTGGGTGTGCTAGAATGGTAAAAGTTTGTCTCTGGGGGGTAGGGGTGCCAAACTAATACACAATCATTAGAGTTGAAAGAGGCAATTTTTTTAAAGCTCTGTTTTTATAATAACCTCTAGGTAGTTTCAATCAGGTGTCTTCCACCCATAAACTCATGTGTTATGTATGCTTGGTGCCCAGCTGGTGATTATTTGGGAGGTAGAACTTTGTTAGAGAAAGTGTGTTGTTGGGGGCAGAGTGTGTGTCAATGACAGAAAACAAAGCAAAATATTTCCTCCATGGGCGTGGTGGCCCACACCTTTAATCCCAGCCCTCAGGAGGCAGAGGTAAGAGGATCACTGTGAGTTCAAGGCCACCCTGAGAGGACAGAATGAATTCCAGGTCAGCCTGTACTAGTGTGAGACCCTACCTCGAAAAAAAAAAAAAAAAAATCCCCAAATTCTGGCAGGTACAGTGAATTTGGGACTATGGTGAGGCAGAATATTCTGGAGGGGTGTGGATGTTACAACACAACTGCATTGTGTATAGTGGCCAAGAAGTAAAAAGAGAGAGAGAGAAAGAGAAGAGACCACAGTTCTTATATCTCCTTCAAGAGCACACATTCAATGACCTAACTTTGTTTTTTTTCCTTTATTAGTTGTGTACATACTCAGTGTGTAAACAGCTATGTTGGTACTGTCATGAGTCTCCTCCCTCTCCTCACCCTTCTGAAGGGGGACCCTCCTCCTTGGGGATTGTGGTTCGTGCATTGTGGGGGTAGCCATCAGTTATAGGGAAGAGGCAATATCTCTGTGCATAATGACCCAACTACCAGCTCTAACAATCTTTCCTCCCCCTCTTCTGTGAATGTTCCTGAGCAATGTTGGGTTCATTTTGGGTCTGCTTCAGTGATGAGGTCTTGGGAGCCTCTGTGTCTCTGGATATCTGATTTGGTAGGAGGTGAGTGTTCTCTGTGTCTCCCTCCTTCACCCTTGTGCTGGTACCAGGTTCACCAAGAAAGGAGCACTCTTGTTCATTTCCCCAATTCCTCTATGGTTTCAGGTGGGCCCCGGTGAGGTGCAATGGTCACCCCAGGTTAGCCTTAGGTTCTGTGTCAATGACATAACTTCTTTTACCAGCCCTGCCTTTCAAAGGTTCTACCAGCCCCCAATAAAACTTTAAGCTGTGGTCCAAGCCTTTAGCTCATGATCCTTTGGCAGACAATTATGATCCAAACCATAGTACTAAATAGCATAAAAAATAAAAGTACGTATTAAGTTCTAGCAATAGAAAGTATAAAATGATTAAATCTCTATAAGCATACATGTTTCTGTGTATAGAATTAATGATTGTATGAGTTGGATGACAATACTTGACAGATTTAACATCTGGGACAAAGTTATTATGGTTAATGGTTTAAGAGGGGACACAGTTTGTCATAAGAGACAGGTATGGCAACAGGAGCATTAGCTGGTAAAAGTGTTGTTGTTCAAGAAGCAAAGAGAGGTACATTTTGGGACAAATGCTTTTTGCTACATTTTTCCCATTTTCATTCATTTTGAGACCCCAGTCATTGGAATGTTGCTCCTCCCATACATCTTCCCTCCTCAAGTAAACCTTTCTAGAAACACCTTCATAAACATACCAAGAGGTTTATCTCCTAGGCAATTGTAATCTTAGTCAAGTTGACAATAAAGTTTAAACATCATACCTTTGGGGAGTCTCCAGTACTCATTCCAAAAATACTTCTTATGAGTGTGATTTGATAAAAAAAATAATAATAATAATCCTTCAAAAAATAAGTGACAATCTTGATGCAGTCACTGTGACCTGGGCCTGAAACCATAAGCACCCTCATAAATAAGAGCCAATTTCATGCAGTAGGGGCAGACTAGAGGTATTATTCATATAATGACGTCAATGGGACCTCATATATAGATGGGTAAAGACTAGATCAACACAAAGGATGAAGTTTGAGGGGGATTATTACCAAATTAATCATTTGGTCTATATGTCAGAATGAATATTGCTAAAGTAGAATTAAATAAATAGGGCCTAAATATTCACCATAAGCATAGTAACATCATATATAATACAAAGGTATAAAGGCAATAAAGCTATCAAAATGGGTGGGAAAAGTATACTTGCATCAAATTGTTTTAAAGAAATGGTTATATTTGTTTCATATGTTTGTGTGTGATATGTATGTATCATAGATCTATTTTTATCTATATAACATACATATAACAAATCATTTTAAATTAAAATTAATATAAGCTTGCATGACCCACAAATGCCATTTGTTACATTATATTCTGAAAAAAAAAAACTTTTTACAGTTTCTGATACAAAATGTTTGCCATAAATACAATTTGTTTTCACAGCTTATTCATGTACAGTTACAATGCTGTCATTATGCTTTTCTAACTGGTTATTTTTGTTTAAGGAATCAGCAAGGCTACATTATGTTAACTGCAGGTTATATGTTCACAAGAAATATAGACATGAAAATCAATAGAAATACTTAAACCTGTGATATTAGAGAAGGCCCTCTCACAATAGATCAAATGCTAAAGCCTGAAGCTCACATATACCAATGCACATTATTGCTACACGTGAAAGCATGTTGATATGACTCTCTTGATCTTTGTGGACAACGTGTGAAATTTGAAAAACATTTCACGATTAATGGATCCTCAATCTCAGTCATGTGATCTCATAGACTGTGAGAGGAATCCCAGGCTAGTGCTGTCTTCTTTACACCCTGGAAACATTATTAAGGTTAGTCTTGGGGCCCTGTATACACTACACTGAATAGAAGTGATGAAGATAAGTGATCGAACACCCCACATTTCATTCAAGGTAGGAAGTGAGGAATCCAGTCAGAAGTAATGGAACAGGAGGAGAGATCTCAATCGCCTTCGGCAAATGTGTGTTTTGCAAAAGTAAATAAATAAATAAAAAATAAAAAGGGTCTTCTCCTCCCTGCTTAGCGGACTCTTATTCTGTAATAGTACTTCATAGGTCTTTCAGCATCTTGCCTCCATCTGACTGATTCAGTTCCTCACAAAGTGTTGCTATTCACATACTTCCATTTCTTTTCCAGTGAGTTTTTTTCTTGGCACCCCAAAGTGCATTTCTAATTTTAAATTTGAAAATCCGTGTTTATTTTCAGTTTTCACAGATATTACAAAGCACTCCAAATGGATAGGACCTAATAAGCTAACTGGAGCTTTTTCCAAAGGAATTTGTATCTTGGAGATATTTTGAGATTATGAACGACCTTCCACTCCAAAGAGAAATGATAGGCCTTCATGCTCCTTCGATTAGTTTTTCACATGCATGTGCACATGCATTCACATATGTATGTTTGGCAAAGCCATTTCACTGTCAGCAACTTTTAGTGAAAGGTGATTCAGGCAAGTATGACCAAAATCAAAACAGCATTTAAGATGTAACAATGAAAGAGTTGTAAATTGTGTGTATGTGTGTATGTTGTGTATATTTTAAGAAAAATCAGTAAACTCAAAAAGTATAAGACTACAAAAATGTAAGGAAGACCTGTTTCATAATGCTGAATAGAAAAAAAAAAATGGATAATGTTCTCAAAATGTATTTATCTATCAATTTCATTGACTCTAACATTTTATTCCACAATTAATTCTGAAATGCATGATAACACAACTGAGAACAGTAGGGAAAAGAGGAGAACTGAAAAGCACTGACTCTAAAATGTTAAAGTTTATTATATTTCAATAAAATAGCAATGATGTTATTAAGTTACAATAAGATAATAAAATAGCTCACTGTTTATTTGCTTGAATTTTAAATAAGTAGAAAAGCAGAGAAAAGACAATATGGGTAAGATAATATAGAGCCAGATGTTATTTAAGAACCTATTAGATATTCAAATGAAATTTACTGTAATATAAAACTTATCAAATAATGGTCAGAAAATTTGAAATAATTTTATAAAAGCAACTCAACAGTTTTAATGGTGACAGCTTTCTAAGTAACACAGATAATTCCCTTCCCTTAAGACAATTTGTCATTCAGACTCATATTTTGCAGAGAATAAAATTAAAGTTCAGACGTCAACCACTGATCTTTTAGTGTGCCACACTGCAGATCAAAATAAATGCATCGTTCTCTGACCTAATCACTTAGAACCAATCAATTCAAACATTTAACAATTTTGAACTACATTTTTTTTCTCTAACAATTTTATCATGCTCAGGAGGAATTTTTTTTTTTTTTGAGTTAACATGGGAAAGACATTTAAGATTTTACTTGATGCTATTTTAACAATTAAACTATTCAAAGTTAAAGATTATTAATTAAAAGTAAAATTATAGAAGTATTCTATAAAAACTTAAAATTATTTTGTAGATATACAAAATTACGTTTAGTTTTTATGTAAAATGAAAGTCTGAGTAAAAGATTAAGCTGCCCACAGGATGGAAATTATTGAAAATTCACTGTTTTGTAATGAATATAAGAATTATTCCAAGCCAGGCATGGTGGTGCCTTTAATCCCAGAAATCAGCAAGCAGATGTAAAAGGATCACTGTGAGTTTGAGGTCACTTTACTACTACTGAGTTTGTTTCAGGTCAGCCTGAGCTACAGTGAGACATGACCTCAAAAAAAAAAAAAAAAAAAAAAAGACAAAAAAAGAATTATTATTCTAAATGTATACGAATTTCTCCCCCTATATTGTTTATGTATATGTGTATGCGGTATGTGCATATGTATGTATGCATGCACATATACACATATGTATATGCACATCCACATATGGGTGCATATGCATTGTGACAGAGACTCTCATTTAAAGCCAGCTCTCACCAGTCAGCTAGTCTAGATAGCCTGATTACTCTTCTGGGGATCTCTTTTTTCCACTTCCCTAATTACTGAGATTACAAGAAGATCACCAAACCCACCTGGTATTTACATAGATGCTGGGGATCCAAACTCAGGCCCTCATGCTTGCAGAGAAAGCACTATCTACTGAGCTGGATCTCCGCTTTCCTCCCTCTTTTTTTTTCTTTAATTGTTTATTTTTATTTATTTATTTCAAAGTGACAGAGAGAGAAAGAGGCAGGGGAGAGAGAGAGAGAGAGAGAGAGAGAGAGAGAGAGAGAGAGGGAGAGAGAGGGATTGAGAACAGGCGCGCCAGGGCCTCCAGCCACTGCAAACGAACTCCAGATGCATGTGCCCCCTTGTGCATCCGGCTAACGTGGGTCCTGGGGAACCGAGCCTCGAACCAGGGTCCGTAGGCTTCACAGGTAAGTGCTTAACCACTAAGCCATCTCTCCAGCCCCCTCCCTCTTTTTTTTTTTGCCAGTTTTATTTACTCTAACTTTTAATTCCACATACTCTACCTTTAAAAAAAAAATTGTGTTTATTTTCATTTATTTATTTGAGAGTGACAGTCAGAGAGAAAGATGCAGAGAGAGAGACTGAGAATGGGCACGCCAGGGCCTCCAGCCATTGCAAACAAACTCCAGACACATGCTTCCCCTTGTGCATCTGGCTGACATAGGCCCTGGGGAATCAAGCCTCAAACCGGGGTCCTTAGGCTTTGTAGGCAAGCACTCAACTGCTAAGCCATCTCTTCAGCCCTACTCTAACTTTTTATTACACATTTATGTTTCACTTCTTCATGAGGGTTAAGAATTCTTTAAGGTTATTGTTCTAACAGTCTAATCTGAAGAGAGTCATAGTGACTTTTTGCCAAATTGATTTTAATTGAGAGTTCTTCCTTACCATTGGTAGATAAATCCTAGCAGTTTTTAATTTTTTTAATTTTTTATTTTTTCAGAACAGAGATTTTAATTGAATAGAGGGTGTTGTTGAGATTAATTGAATAACAATGTCCTTAATTTTATAATCACACTTCAATTAAACACACTTGAACATCTGTGTGGATGTGTGTGTGTGTGTGTGTGTGTGTGTGTGTGTGTGATTTTCTAGGTGGTAAAATATGTACATGGTATAAGCATGTGTGAGTATAGATGTATGTGAACAGGGGAATACATATGGAAGCCAGAAAAGAAGATCAGGTGTCCTTTTCTATCGCTCCTTCACATATTTCCTTGACAGTCTCTCTGAAGCCAGAGTTGGCCTTTCTCTTACTTGTTGAGCCATCTATCTCCGCAGCCCCATTTTAACAAGTTTACTAATGTTTAAAAGATTTAGAATGCAACTATGTCCATCATTAGAGAATTCTAAGCTGGTAAAGACTTTTACAGGACTCTGGTTAAGATGGCGGTGTAGGTATCACGCCAAAGCAGCCTAGAGGGGAAAAAGACCAAAAAAACTCAGCAAAATACACACTTTTACTAAAAAAATGAGGTGTATAGAAAGTTGAAGTGGTAGCGGAGAAGTAGAAGAGATCCAGAGCATCCAGAGCCCACACAGGCCGGCGAAAGTGGCCCCAGCACCTCCACCAACCGCGGCGATGGCAGCACCACAGAAAGCTGCCAGGCTCGGCTCCAGCCGTAGGAAAAGCCAGGTGCAGGGATTTTCCACTCACACCAGAGCTCTCCAAAACTCAGGAAACATGAAGGGAGAGCAGCAGTGAGCATCAGAGGAGCAGACCACAAGGTAGAAGAACACGTGGAATAGCGAGAGATCCAGAGAAGCTGTGGCTCCCTCCCCTACCCCACTGCCTGAGCCCAGCTCCAGTGAACAGAACAGCAGTCCCGGGACCTGGCCATGCCAACTTGAGCTGACAGCAGGACCATGGCAGGAGCAGAGTTTGGCAGCAACATCAGTGGCTCTGGCACTGGTAACAGTGGCCCCAGCAGTAGCAGATCCAGTAGCAGCAGCAGCAGCAGCAGACCCAGGAGTGGCAGCAGTGGGAGATCCTGCAGCAGCAGCTTCAGCAGCAGCAGTGACTCCAGCAGCAGCAGCTACAGACCCAGCAGCGGCAGCTTTAACAGCAGCAGTTCCAGCAGCAGGGGTGCTGTCTGCAGGACCACACTTGCCAGGCCTGGTTTGCCACACAGAAAAAGTCAGTGCCCAGCTCCAGAAATCAGAACAGCAGCCCGATGACCCAGGCAGCAACTTTACTGAGACAAAAATCATCCAAGGTAACTGGGATTGCACCAGGGAAGAGTCTCACTTTGTCACAAGCTGACTTGGATCCCTCAACAAACCAGAAATCTTAACCTCTTTGTTGATAGAGGATCTGGTCATTATAATAACTACTCTTGCATACATACTTGGGGCTGTTTTTGATTGGATGTGTACAGTGTTTAATTAAATTTTAGAATCTACCTGTATTTTATTCCACTCAGCCTGCTTGAATACTCCCATAGCAGGGAAACTCAACCCCTAGGAACATCTTTGCAGATACTCTGAGAGTCTTAAGAGCCACACCTAACACCTTAAGCTCCTATCCTGAAAATATATAACATCAAGTCAATTGATACAGCTAAGAACACCCAATTAACTAGAAAAACCAAGCGTTAACTTAATCCAAGATGCAAAAATATATATATCACACAAAAAACACTAAAAAGCAAGACGATATAAATCCACCTAAAAGTATTAATGCATCAGAAATGTCCTCCAGTGAGAATGAGCTAGAGGAAATGCCTGAGAAAGAGTTCAAAAGAATGATTGTAAATATGTTCATGAGGTCAAAGAACAAATCAAAAGAATCAAAGGAGAAATCAAAGAGGAAATCAAAGGAATCAAAGAAGACACAGGACACCAATTTAATGAAATAAAGAAGGCAATACAAGACATAAATAAGGAAATAGAAATAATAAAGAAAAAACAGTCAGAATTACTAGCAATGAAGAACACAGTTAATGAAATAAAAAACTCTGTGGAAAATCTCACCAGTAGTATGGATAAGGGAGAGGACAGAATATCTAAGCTTGAAGACCAGGTGGCAGATCTAATACAGTCCAACAAAGAGAAAGACAAACCTATAGAAAAGTATAAGTGGGAATTTCAAGATATTCGGGACCTTATAAAAAGATCAAATAAAAGAATTCACAGCATAGTAGAAGGAGAAGAATTCCACTCCAAAGGCATAGAAGAAAATCATAGAAGAAAATTTCCCCCAAATTGGGAAAGAGGTGCCAATGCAGATACAGGAAGCTTTTAGAACCCCAGCCAGACAAAACCTGGAAAGAACCTCTCCTCGCCATATTATAATCAAACTTCCAAACACACACACACACCAAAGAAAAAATATTGAAAGCAGTTAGAGAGAAAAATCAAGTTACCTACAAAGGCAAGCCCATCAGGATTACAGAAGATTATTCAACACAAACGTTAAAAGCCAGAAGGGCTTGGAGTGATATATTCCAAGTTCTGAAAGATAACAACTGTCAACCAAGGTTACTTTATCCTGCAAAGCTATCCATTCAAATAGACAGAGAAATAAAGACATTCCATGACAAAAGCAGGTTAAAGGAGTATTTGAAGACAAAACCAGCTCTACAGAAAATATTTGATAGAATCCTCCATGCTGAAGAAAAGGAAAAGTACACATATAAGGAACCTAGAAAAAACAAGCAATACTCAAATGCTAGTTAACACAAGAGAGCACAGGTAGAACCAGAACCACACAAACACACACACAAAAAAATGGCAAACATAAATACACACCTTGCAATAATATCTCTTAATATCAATGGCCTCAATGCCCCAACGAAAAGACATAGGTTTGCAGACTGGGTTAAAAAGCAGGATCCTACAATTTGTTGTCTCCAAGAAACTCACCTTTCTACAAAGGATAGATATTACCTTAGGGTGAAAGGTTGGAAGACAGTGTTTCAAGCAAATGGGCCTAGAAAACAAGCAGGGGTTGCTATCCTAATATCTGACAAGGTAGACTTCAGTCCAACGTTAGTCAAGAAAGATAAGGAAGGTCACTTTATATTGATGAAGGGCATACTCCAACAGGAGGACATTACAATCCTAAACATATATGCACCTAACATGGGGGCTCCCAAATTGTCATACAAACACTATTAGAACTAAGGTCACAGATAACACCAAACACAGTGGTGGTGGGTGACTTTAACACCCCACTCTCATCAATTGACAGATCATCCCAGAAGAAAAATAAACAGAGAAGCATCTGGACTAAATGAGGTATAGAAGGAATGGACCTAACAGATATATACAGGACATTTCATCCAAAGGCTGCAGAATATACATTCTTTTCAGCAGCACATGGAACATCCCTTGTTCCTGGATTGGAAGAATCAATATTGTGAAAATGACAATCTTACCTAAAGCAATCTACACATTTAATGCAATCCCTATCAAAATTCCAAAGACATTTTTCAAGGAAATAGAAAAGGCAATCCAAAAATTCATTTGGAATCACAAAAAACCTCGAATATCTAAAATAATACTGAGCAACAAAAATAAGGCTGGTGGTATCACCATACCTGATTTTAACCTATACTACAGAGCCATAGTAGCAAAAATGGCGTGGTACTGGCACAAAAACAGACATGTAGATCAGTGGAACCGAATAGAGGACCCAGATGTAAGCCCAAGTAGCTATAGCCACCTGATATTCGATAAAAATGCCAAAAAAAAAAAACTCATTGGAGAAAAGACAGCCTCTTCAGCAAATGGTGTTGGGAAAACTGGATATAAATCTGCAGAAGGATGAAAATAGATTCTTCTCTCTCACCATGCACAAGAATTAAGTCCAAATGGATTAAAGACCTTGTGGTGGTTTGAATCAGGTGTCCCCCATAAACTTAGGTGTTCTGAATGCTAGGTTCCCGCTGATGGAGATTTGGGAATTAACGCCTCCTGGAGGGAGTGTATTGTTGGGGTCGGGCTTATGGGCTTTATAGCCAGTTTCCCCATGCCAGTGTTTGGCACACCCTACTGTTGCTGTGGTCCATCTTATGTTGGCCAGGGGGTGATGTCCACCTTCTGCTCATGCCATCGTTTTCCCCTGCCATCGTGAAGCTTCCCCTCGAGCCTATAAGCCAAAATAAATCTCTTTTTTCCAGAAGCTACTCTTGGTTGGGTAATTTCTACCAGCAATGAGAACCGGACTGCAACAGTAAAGTGGTACCGAGGAGTGGGGTTGCTGCTAGATACCTGAATATGTGGCTTCAGCCTTTTGTAGCCGAATTTCAAGAGGAATGTGGAAGGAGTTGAAACCTTGGCCTAAGAGATGCCTTGCAGTGCTGTAAGTACAGCTTGATGGTCTATCGTGGTCAGAGATGAAAGACCTGAAGGCAGTAAGAACTATGGACTGTGAGGTTTGGCTTCTGAGGGTGAAAAAGAGCTTTTGCCTGAACTGGGCTAGCAGTTTGTGTGAGAAGCTTGCTCTTGTGCCCATGTCCTAAGAAGTTGTGCAGGGTTGCTTTGCGTAGAAATGAACTGGTGTGTGCAGAGGGATATGGCACAGAAAGAAAAATCTTTGGGTGAACTATTGCCCATTCAGCTGCAACTGAGAGATTACAACCTTTGAGACTGGGCTGGCTGACCTGCGCTGAGGCAACAAAAAGAATGTCGACTCTTTTGAAGGGGCCTGAGTGCTCAAGGAGTGTCCTGTTCTTCAAAGTCTGCTTTATTCCCCCCTGGATTAACAAATTGGCACCCTACCTGGTATCATGGAGTATAAAATGCTGGAAAGAGGGTCACTGAGTTTGCAACACGGTCTTATGTTTTGGAAATGGCCATGGGCAGTGTGAAGCAGGTTTGTTGGTTGCCTGCTTAGAGACCCCATGGGGCCATGAGGATGAACCGTGGCTTGCAGTGGAGACCCAGTGGAGATGCCGGGACCATGAGATGGCTGCTGAGGAGCTGCCGGCCCTGATGAAGTTTCCCAGGACTGTGAGTAGCCTAGCTGGAGGGGCGGAATTGGAATGCCAGAGACTTGTTGCTGGTTAGAATATCGGACTTGAAGATTTGTCACTGGCTAGAGTTGCTGGACTTGAAGCTACAGAGTTTGAAATTAGCCCTGGTTGTTTTAAATCTTGTATTGGTTGAATGTTTCTTTGCTATGCCCAATGCCATCTTTTGCAGTGTGAATATTTATTCTGTGCCATTATGGGTTTTTTGAGGTTATTTTTTGGTATTATGGCTCAGTTAAAAGATCTTGGACTATGGGGATGTATGAACATCATTGGGATTGATTAAAAACTATGGGGATTTTTAAAATGAGATGAATGCATTGTATTTTACATCATGTTTGGATATCAGTTTATGGGGGCCAGGGGCGGAATGTGGTGGTTTGAATCAGGTGTCCCCCATAAACTTAGGTGTTCTGAATGCTAGGTTCCCAGCTGATGGAGATTTGGGAATTAACGCCTCCTGGAGGGAGTGTATTGTTGGGGGCGGGCTTATGGGCTTTATAGCCAGTTTCCCCATGCCAGTGTTTGGCACACCCTATTGTTGCTGTGGTCCATCTTATGTTGACCAGGGGGTGATGTCCACCTTCTGCTCATGCCATCGTTTTCCCCTGCCATCGTGAAGCTTCCCCTCGAGCCTATAAGCCAAAATAAATCTCTTTTTCCCAGAAGCTACTCTTGGTTGGGTGATTTCTACCAGCAATGCGAACCGGACTGCAACAGACCTTATCATCAGACCTGAAACTATTCATAGTTTTTCATGGAAATAGAAAAAACAATCCAAAAATTCATTTGGAATCACAAAAAACCTCGAATATCTAAAATAATACTGAGCAACAAAAATAAGGCTGGTAGTATCACCATACCTGATTTTTACCTGCTAGAGGAAAAAGTAGGGGAAACCCTTCAACATATTGGTCTTGGCAAAGACTTTCTGAATACAACTCTAATTGCTCAGGCAATAAAACCACAGATTAATCACTGGGACCTCATGAAATTACAAAGATTTTGCACTGCAAAGGACACAGTGTAAAAAGCAAAGAGGCAACCTACAGAATGGGAAAAAATCTTTGCCAGCTATATATATATATGATAGAGGGTTAATATCTAGGATAAACAAAGAACTCAAAAGGTTAAATAATAAGGAATCAAACAAGCCAATCAAAAAATGGGATATGGAGCTAAATAGAGCATTCTCAAAGGAAGTAATATGAGTGGCATAGAAGCATCTAAAATAATGTTCTACGTCACTAGTCATCAGGGAAATGCAGATTAAAACTACATTGATATTCCATCTCACTACTGTCAGATTGGCCATCATCATGAAAACAAATGATCATAAATGTTGGCGGGGATGTGGAAAAAGAGGAACCCTTCTACACTGCTGGTGGGAATGCAATCAGGTCCAGCCATTGTGGAAAACAGTGTGGACTCATCTCATTTCCTTAGAAGTACGTGCTCAACCATATTGATTGCTGCTCAATTTATAATAGCTGGGAAATGGAACCAGCCTAGATGTCTCTCAACTGATGAGTGGATAACGAAGATGTGGCACATTTATACAATGGAGTTCTACTCAGCAGTAAAGAAAAATGAAGTTATGAAATTTGCACAAAAATGGATGGACCTGGAAAGGATTATACTAAGTGAGGTAACCCAGGCCCAGAAAGCCAAGTGCCACATGTTCTCTCTCATATGTGGATCCTACCTACAGATAATTGGCCTTCTGTGTGAGAAGGAAAATACTTAGAAGCAGAGGCCAGTAAGTTAAAAAGGAGACATAAAGGGAAGAGGAAGGAAGGGAGGAGGGTTCTTAATAGGTTGATATTGTATACATGTAAGTACAATGATTGAGATGGGGAGGTAATATAATGGAGAATGGAGTTTCAAAGGGGAAAGTGTCGGGGGAAGGCGGGAATTACCATGGAATATTTTTTTTTATAATCATGGAAAATGTTAATAAAAATTAAAAAAAATACATAAAATAAAATAAAAGACTTTTACATAACAAACATTATGATTCCTTCTGATTCTCATTTTTTTAAAGTATTCTCTAATACTTATCAGAATTATACCATATATGATCATGATAATTTTATTGTGTGTATATACATGTTTATTTGTGTGGGCACATGTGTATGTATGTGTGTGGAGGCCAGAGAATACCTTAAAGTGTTGTTTTATATGTGCTTTTTGTTTTGACACAGGGTCTCTCTTTGGCCTAGATTTTGCCAATTAGGCTAGATGGCCTGGCCAACAATACACAGGGATCCGTCTGTCTCCATCTCCCAACAAGTGTGCAACAATAAACATGGCATTTTTCCAGGGTTATGGGGTTGAATTCAAGTTCTGAGCTCAGAAAGGCAAGCACTTTACCAATTGTGCCATCTCTCCATAACTGAAAGTTATATTCTTACATCACAATCTCATTGACATAGAAAATAAAGTTGTAATATAAGCCGTACTTATATAAAGTAACAGATACAATAATAGTATTCAAAGTGCTTTTGCCTTTTTCATATGCACAGTATGTTGCAGTGTGGTGCTTATTGTGGTGGTGTGTGTACTGTGTACAGTGTATGCCTGTGTATATGTGTTGACACAAACTCACCCAGTGTGCTCTTCTGCAGGGGCCAGAGGAGAAACTCCAGTGTTTCTCTCTATTGTTCACCTGCAGGTTTTTCATTAGGACCAAGTCCTTCCTGATTCCAGAGCTTAATATTAGCAAGTCCCAGTGATTTTTCAGTCTCTGCTCCTCATAGGACTAGGGTTGTAGATGTCCCACTGTTTATGTGGGATCTGGAGTTTCTAATTCAGACTGACTCAGGCCTCCTCAGGCCCTCAATATTTCATTGGAGGCACACTTAACCACTAAGACATGTCTCTAGTCACCCTCCCTTTTTTTTTTTTTTTTTTTTTTTTTGCTTTTTGTTTTCTTAATAACACACACACACACAAAACCACAAAAGAAAAAAAAAAAAACCTATGCCTTCAAGACATCAAGTTAACTAGTAGGTATTTCTCAATGTCTGGCCCAAATTTAATACAAAATGAAAATGACATTTATATAATTACAAAAGGCTTGTTTCACTGAAAGTATACTGCCTTTTTCACAGTTTTTAAAGCTAAATTAATAAAAGAATGAGATATCTTAATTAGTTCAAAGTGCATAATTTTGGAGAAGCTTAAAATAATCTAGGTCTACAAGATCACAAAGTGGAATTAATACTAGGATATAGGATATCCTTCCTCTGAACTCAGGACCTAGCTTCATTCTGGCCAGCCTCTGCTTCTCACACATGAACTTAGGATGTGCAGGAGAACCAGGGTGCTCCACTGACCATTCTTTTACAAGGTTTGGTTAGCTTGATTTCAGATTATGACATACATGTGTATTATGTGTCCATGTAAATATCATTCTGTCATTATAGCAATTGGACTCCACATTTCCTCTTAGCTTCATTGGTATTTTTTGCATATTCACAAAAAAATAAATTAGTAAACATCAGTTATTTAAAAAAAGAATCACTAAAACATGACAATTTCAAAGATGAATTTCTAGAAATTAGAAATTAATAGCAAGCTATTTGTTTATTCATCCCTAAGGGTACCTTCTTTCAGTTCAACTGAGGAAAATAGGTTTGTTTTACCTTTGTATAATATAAATAATATTGGAGCAAGATTATATCTGTCAGAGATGAAAATACCATATTTATGTCTTTCTATAATCCATTCATTGTGTTATGGACCCAAAATCCTCCTGGGAGTATCACAAATCCACATAATGTTCCCAAGTATTACATTCTGCATTTGCACCTATGATTTAACCGACAGATGTGAATAAACACTTAGATTCAGGAAACGGTCCAATAATGGCACATGTGTAGAAACCAAGTGTGCAAATCTCTCTAAAATGATACTAGCTTTCCAGTGAAGCCTCATCTATGAGCTCATCTTTGCTAATGTTAAGATAAATGTCTGGCAATGATCCTTCCTGTTCTTTAGCATTTCATGTACACATGCATTTGTTCCTTCTTTATTACATATTTAATTAATTCATGAAAGTGAGGATTTTGTTATTTTTATTAAAAAATCTTGAATTCTATAATTTTCAGGCACGCTAATTACAACAAAATTTCTAATGTTCTCTCTTTGGTTGTGGAAAAAGCAACAGGAGGTGTTCTACAATGACATGATCTCAAATATTGGCTTCACTCTTAAAATAATGTTGGAATAACTGCCCAAATGTAGAAGTCATGTGACAAAAACATCATTTAAAATTATTTGTGCTGTTATTTTAAAATGTATTTATTTGTAAAGCGAGAGAAAGAAGGAGAGAATGGAAACACCAGAGCTTCCTGCTATGCCAACAAACTCCAGGTACATGCATCACTTTGTGCATCTGGCATTATCCATGTACTGGGGAATTGAACCACGGCTGTCAGATTTTGTAAGCAGGCACCTTTAACCGCTGAGCAATCTCTCCAGTCCTCATTTGTGCTTTTGTAATCTCGGATTCATCAATAACAAAGTTTAAAAATGGATTATTTTATTTATTTATTTATTTATTTATTTATTTATTTATTTATTTATTGCCTTTGTGTGAGTGTGGTATGTGTGGTATGGTATGTGGGTAGTGTGTAGGTACAGTGTATGCATATGTACAGGCAAATGAATGTGCCTTGTGCACTCATGTGGGGAGGCCTGAAGAGAAGACTGGGTGTCTTCCTCTGTTACTACTTCTTGTGTTTCCTTGAGTCATATTCTCTCACTGAATCTGGAGCTGCTGTTTTGGTTATATAGGCTGAGCAGTGTGCCCAGCAATGCTCTGGTCTCTCCTCCTCACAGGACTGGGTCTACAGGCATAGGTGGCCATGTTCGGCTGTTTACATGGATACTAAGGCCCTGAGGGCCTTCAAGCTTATGTGGCAAGTGTGCTCTTACCCACTAAACCATCCCATAAGCTGAAGAAAAATAAATCTATAGAAAAAAAAAATTTTAACTAACCTGCCTGCCTTCTTTCAGCACCTCATTAGTTTTTCCCATGAGTGAAACATATTGTTTCCCCAAAATGATTACTGATAGTGCTATCATGACCCACTGTTTCTCATGTCCACCGTGGCATCATGCACAATGTTGTTGGCATTTACTTTCTTCCTTCCTTTATTTATTTTTTTGTTTGTTTGTTTTTCAAGGTAGGGTCTCACTCTGGCCCAGGCTGACCTGGAATTAACTCTGTAGTCTCAGGGTGGCCTCCAACTCATGGTGATCCTCCTACCTCTGCCTCCCGAGTGCTGGGATTAAAGGCGTGCGCCACCACGCCCGGCTCTTCCTTTATTTTTAATGAAGGAGAGCAGGAGATAAAGTTGGCATGCCAGGACCTCCAGGCACTGTAATTGATCTCCACATGTGTGTGCCATCTTGTGGACATGTGTGACCCTGCCCATGCAACAACTTATGCATCTGGCTTACCTGGGATCCAAGGAGTCAAACATGGGTCCTTTGGCTTATCAGGCAAGAGCCTTAACCTCCAAACCATCTCTCTAGCCCTCTGCCCCTCTCTTTTAAAGGAAAGAACATAGAATCAGCTTATGCACTGATACATTTTAGACTCTTTTCTCATCTCAACTCCCCATTACTTCTTCATGCTCATTCGGTATTTGAAAAACCCTTATCAGTCAAAATAAATTATAGTTTCATGCAGTGAAGAATTTTTATATTCATGTAGAAAATACCTCTCAAGCCCCAGTCACACTTAATGTTTGTTTGTATGTTTTCTAACAATAATGATCTCATCTCACTTAAATTCTCACCTCTATCTCCATGGACCTTGTCATCACTGGGAACATCCCTGTGGTTGAATAAACTTTCCAATCTTATATCACTTTGTATATCACATCTGACAGCAGACTGTTTATTGTATGATTTTTTTTGTAATTTTTTTTTTTTTTTTTTTATTCAAGGTAAGGTCTCATACTAGCCAGACTGACCTGGATTTTACTATGTAGTCTCAGGCTGGCTTTGAACTCACTGTGATCCTTCTGCCTCCCAGAGCACTGAGATTAAAGGCATGTGCTACCTATCCTGGCTCTTGTGATTTTTTTTTTTTAAATGACCTTTAAAAAAATAATAATATGCAAGGAGAGAAAGAGAGAGTGTGTGTGTGTTTGGATTCACTGGAGCCTCTAGATGCCGCAAATGAACTTCACATGTATGTGCCACTTTGTGCATGTGGCTTTACGTGGGTACTGGGGAATCATATCTGGGTCCTTAGGCTTTGCAGGCAAGCACCTCATCTGCTAAGCCATCTGTCCAGTCCCTGTTTTGTGAATTTTAAGAATGGAAGAATGGCATATACTGATGATAGATAGTCAAGGATGAAGAAGATATTCTGTCAAATACATTTGTAACTTCCTAAAACCTTGTGACTTTTTTCTTGACAAATAAGTCATTTGAAATTAAACTTGATAGTTGAATTTTTAATTGAATCTTGGCAAAATTACAGTAATAGTAAAGTATTTTACCTCATTTATCATCTCTACTTCTTTCTCTGGAGACCATTTAAATAGAGACTACACAGACATTTAGTTGTATGTTACTTATTCTGCATCTCCTAAGCACACACGCAAAAAAAGGAAAAGCTTTCTCATATTACTACAGTAAAATATTTACATTTAGTATATTCAACAGTAATAAGACATAGTTTTCCAACCCCCAGTGTCACATTTTTCTGGCTGTTTCATTAAGGAGTTATCCAAGATCTTACCTAGGATCTTGCATTAAGTTGATATGCTTTACAAATACTCTTCTGTTAGGGGGGAAAGTTATCCACTCCCCCCCCCAAAAAAAAAAAAAACAAATCATAGGGTGAAGTCCAAAGATGACTGCATTGGGAGTCTGGGGTTTTAAGAAAGTAAAGGTCATGGGGCTGGGGTGAATCTTTGTTCAATATGACTTGTTTCCTTAAAAGAAATAAAGACAGCCCCACTCAAGACTACACAGAGGGAGGACTGCCATCCTCAAGCCAAATACCTTCAAAACAAACTAGCTCTGCTGAAATTTTGATCTAGGAATTCCAGCCTGTAGAACTGTAAGAAAAGTTGTTTCTGTTGTTTAAACCAGGCAGTCCTAGCAACTATGGTGACTGGCACCTGAGAAAACTCAAACAGTTTACGTGAAGAAATAAATGCCCACTCCTTATTTCCACAACAAACATACACAATTCTAATTCCAACTTCCTAAGGTCTCCTGTGGCTTATGTGATCACATAAGAAGATCCTTGTTTAAAGCTGGAATGAGATTTCAGTTCAGATGTGAGTTGAATACTCTTGGAGTCCAGACCACAGCAGAATGGTATCAGGACCAGTTGGCTTTACCACACCTGCAGCTGTTGACCACTCCTAAGCAGCAAGGCTCAGGCAGTGAATCTGGACGCCTCCCAGAAGCTAACGCTTGAGCCTGTGATGGAGTCTTGTTCTTTTCCCAGCCTGCCTATGAGCCCCTGATATCCAGTTAACATCTTTTCTTGTGAATCAACCAACGTCTGTTTCCTTTGCTTGAAATGAAAAACTCTAAGTTAGCCTGACTCCAAAAATTTTCCTAGCAATTCTCAGTGGATTAAGAGTAAGAAAAGAGAAAGTAAATGATTAGATAGATTTACATAAATTCAATATGTTAATGAATCATTCCTATCTAGTTAGCAGAGAGAAATGTTGGAAATTTACCTGACACAATATCCTAGCAACAAATTCACATTTTTTAACCTAATAAAATAACTCTAAGCTAATAGCAAATGAACTTTAGAAAAAAATATGTTCATGTATAATTAAATCACTACAATCTGATGTTCCATTGATTTATATCTTTCTACTTGATCTCAAATTCAGATATCTTGTATTATCATGATGATGATATCTTTTTTTGTTGTTTTAATTTTTCAAGGTAGGGTTTCACTCTAGCCCAGGCTGAGCTGAAACTCACAATTCACTATGAAGTCTCAGGGTGGCCTTGAACTCACAGCAATCCTCCTACCTCTGCCTCCCTAGTGCTGGGAATGAAGGCATGTGTCACAACGTCCAGTTCAATGATGATATCTTTTGTTGTTGTTGTTGTTGTTGTTGTTTTGAGGTAGGGTTTCCTGACCTGGAATTGACTCTGTACTCTCAGGGTGGCCTTGAACTCATAGTGATCCTCCTATCTCTGCCTCCCGAGTCCTGGGACTAAAGGCATGTGCCACCACGCCGGCTCAATGATGATATCTTGATGATACCTGTATGCCAGACAAGGCCCTAGAACAAAATAGATGACGTGCCTAAATTGGGCAATTGGAAAATTACATTTTGATAGGAGGATAAAGTTCAAGAGATCCTACTGCTGTGACTACAGCTAGTGATAATATTCTACTCTTGAAAAATTCTGAGTAGATAAGTTTTCTCGTTTCAAAATGATAGCTGTGTGAGGTAATACATTGATTAGCTAGATTTAACCACACTACAATGTGTACAAACTTCCAAACATCATGTTGCATTTGATAACTATGCATGGATTCATGGAAGGTTGAAGGAAAAATGCCCCCAATAGCTTCATGTGTTGAGTGGCATTGTTCTAGAGGGTTGTGAAAACTTTAGGAGGTGGAACCTTGCTGGAGGAAGCTTGGCATTGGGCTATCCTTGAGGCATACAGCCCTGCAACAAGTTGAGTTTGTGGTGGACAATCTGTATTTCAAGGTGATGCTAGCTTCCCTCTCCAGCCTATAGTGTTTTCCCCATTGCAAAGGCATTTCCTCTCAAGACTGCCAGCTCAGTTTAACCCTTTTCCTTCCATAAGCTGCCTCTGGTAGGGTATTTTGTGTCAGCAATGGGAAAGTAACTGGCATAGGATTTATACAATATTGTTTTAGAACTATATAAACCTGAAAAGGAGAAAACTGTCTAATAAATAGATATAAGGATAAAGATATAAGACATAAGGAAGGCAAATAGGTAGTATGGGAACCCCAGGGCTAGAACCAGGGTGTTGTACCTATCCTAGGTCTGATAGAGCACAGGATGACATTTGGGTACTCATTCCAGACATGGAAAGTGCTCTATGCAGATAATAGGTGACAAAAATGATCATTTTGGGCTGAGGACCCATCCAGCTTTCAGGGACCCTACAAAGAAGAAATGTGTAAAAGAGCTACCTAAGCCTCACTCTCACTGTCATACTTATCTGCCAGTATTTCTCATGACCAAATGAACAAACCCTGCTGACAAAGTCCATGTGATAAGATAGCAGGACAGACCTGGAAACCAAAAGGAGTACATTCAGAAACATCTGTTGGCACAGTATGTCATCAAGTTGTCATATTTTTGCTTGCTTAATTGCTCTCCTATTACAGAAACTGAATATAGTTTTCCTGTTAAAAATAAATGAGCAGCAGTTACATAAACATCTTAGTTTATACTTCATTTGCACAAGAATAATTCACATTAAAACAGCCCAAAAGATATGCACATATTATTTGTTCTCAGGAAAAAATATAATTTCTTATGAGAACCATCTGTTTCCCTAATTGTGTTTTTATATAGTTGTAAAAGGTTGAAGTTGCAATTCATTGACTGTGTTGTAAACAGGCTAAGCTACTCTGCAGCAAGCAACTGGACATGATGGTCCCACAAGTGCAATAGTGACGCACAGCCATGGTGAGTAACCAACTGCTCTCTTGAATTGGCTTACTGAACTGCTCAGTGGAACAGAACCCATAGCTGAAGCTGAGAAACAAGTCAGAATCATATCCAAAAATGAGCCCACATTCCATTATCAAGCTTTCACCAATCATGAGCTACAAGAGGGCCTACACCTATTAAATTATCTCTAAATGGGTTATCCCACTTATCTGGCACTAACTTTACTCTCCATTGGGAAATTTGCTTCTCTTTTCCAGATGGATGCAGATCCTAAGGAGAGAACTAGCCCATCACGATTCAAAATGGCCCCAGCTGAAACTAAGAGTAATTAGGGAAATGAGCAAGAGTGCTGCTTTCTTGGTGAACCTGGTCCCAGAACAAGGTTGAAGGAGATACACACAGAGAACACTCAACTCCTATCAAATAAGATATCCAGAGCCACAGAGGCTCCCAAGACCTCATCACTGAAGCAGACCTTAAATGAACCCAATGTAGCTCAGGGAAATTTGCCGAAGAGGGGATGGAAAGAATGTTAGAGCCACACATTGGGTCATTTAGCACAGAAACATTGCCTCTTACCCTTAACTGATGGCTAACCCAATAATACATGACCCATATTCCCCAACAAGGAGGGTCCCTGTAGAGGGGGAAGGAAAGGGAGGAGGCTAATGATGGTATCAACATGACTGTGTACATAACTAACAAAAAAAGAAAAAAAATGGATATGGCAAATTTTTTTCAGTGTTCTTAAAATGTATTTGTCTTATAAGAATCTTATACAAAATCAGGCAAGTGGGAAGAACAGATCTTTTTAAAAGATGAAGAAACTTAAACTCAATTATGTTTCTGGCTTGGCCACAAGTTGCAAGGCCAGTTGAAGTAAAATAAATTGTAGCTGTGGTTACTAAGGTTTTAGGGTACAAACTATTGCTAGAAATGAGTTTTACCTGTAATAAAGGTGTGTTCATTCAAAAATCAGTTGGTGAGCCAGGTGTGGTGGCACATGCCTTTAATCCCGGCACTTGGGAGTGAGTTCAAGGCCACCCTGAGACTGCCTAGTGAATTCTAGGTCAGCCTGAGCTAGTGAGACCCTACTTCAAAAAAACAAAACAAAACAAAAAAATCAGTTGGCGTACCCCTTACATTGCAAAGGGATATGGCAGGTAGGAAAAATGTAACAACTTTTGTTTAGCAGGCATTGCCAGAAGTTATACATATCATGTCTATTTGCATTCTATTGGTCACACCTTAATTATAGGTTCTCAACCACTTTCAAAGATGGTTTGAAATATATTCTCAACATGAGTATTCATATTCTCCTAAGAAAGGTCTATTTATTTGGGGTCAGGAGATGGATATTGGCAAGGTGTTTGCAACATAAGCAGGAGGAACTGTGTTTGGATCCCTACTGCTTAAGTGAAAGGATGTGTGTGCTTATAATCACACCATAGTACTAGGGAGGGAGGGGACTTTTCTGGCTAGCTAGTCTAGCTAGATTGCTGAGCTCCAGGTTCAATGCAAAGATACTATCTGAAAATATTAGTCAGAAAGTAATGAAGGAAGACACCTGTCAATGACCGTGGGCCTCCAAAGTCCGGGACCCATACATGGGTACCCAAATACATATGAACATGTATACAATCACACCACACACACATACACATGAAAAACATTTTCAGAATAGAGGATAGAGTGATATTGAAGACAATGAACATTTTCATGACTACTTCCCACCACACAAAAGTCAATGTGCTCAACATTTTTGTGTACCTAAAACATTTCTGGTTCTTCACTAAAGGACAAAATATAGAAATATGGCCATCATAAAGTCTGTGTGTCTGAATGAAGCATAGTCTTCTCCATTGCAGGAAGTGACTCTTTCCATCTGAGGTTCTATGTCTTATAAAAGAAATGATATATGAAGGTGTACTGGATCAGTGTTAACTACAACTCAAACTCAGTAATGGCAGGAGAACTGCAAAGGTCATCAAATCCTCCTGATTATGTAGTTGAAATGTTTCATGCTGTGCAAGTTCCTTGTTAACCCACCCATTTGCCATTGTTCCTTTGTCCCATGTCCTCTGTAGTCTCACCTTTGCCCTCTTGTAACTTTTTCTCTGTGATCACAACTAACAACAGAGCTGATGAATAGGTTCAGATAGCCTTACCACTGCTGGCATGAACTTTGGGAAACAGCTTGTTTTAAATGTCCAGAAACAGCAGACTTTATCAGGCCAGTTAGTTAGTAGTTGACAAGACTTGCTTTTCATGACTTCTCATCTAGTCAGTTCTATTGAAGTGGAGGCAGGGGGGTTTGGAGGGACAAGCACTAAGAGCTTCAGGCACGGGTGTGTTGAAAAATGTGATATCACTTGCATCTTTAACTCCCAACTACATGATATTTGGCTAGAAGTTAGTCATAATGCCCCACTTGCCTACTAAGAAGGCAGGGAACTGTAGTTTGGTCATGAAACCTTGCATGTAGATACAGCTCAGAGATTTTAATTCTAAGAAAGAAGAATTTCTAGTGCAGAAAAATGAGAAGCTTCTCTAGGCTTTTTCTGTGATCTTTTAAATAAAAGACTTTTAGAATTGACTATCTGAGTTTTTAGAATTGTAAATGAAGAAAGAATTGGGTGACTAGGTTGGAAATATATACAAAAATAAATACACAAATTAATAGGTAGCTTTCTAGGGGGTAGGGTGTGAGTAGATATTTATTCCTAAGATTTTACTTAGGACAAAAGAGCTGACAACCAATATCCAGAATTTTATATCTGGCATAAATTTCATAAATCATTTTAAATTTAATTTGGAACATATATAAACACCATGGGTGAATTTTAACTGAATATGGCTTCTCTGAAAATTTCAAATTTCTTGTTAGCTATGTTTTCTATGATTTAATTTTAAGACAATGTCCTGATATCCCATCCATAGCTCCACCCTCAAATTTCTTCACAGAGTGATGCCTTGGGAGGAAGAGGGTCAGATAGAGCCACACTATCCAAAGTCAAAGCCAAAGAACTGCTCTTACACTTCTTTCCTGACCCTATAAAAATGACCAATCTTTCTAATCCATAGTTTCTATCAAACAAATAAGTATCTAATTTTAATTCAGTTGATAGAAAAATTAGAAGTATTAATAAGTCTAAAATACATAAAACATTTGTAAAACAACTGGGATTTGGTGAAGTCTCAGTGAGTAATAGCTAACACATTTGTAAGCCTTTAACCATGTCAGGTGATGCACTCTTCCCTGATAGATGGAATTGTGCTTTGAAATAAGCAGCTAAATTATATTAATTCTCACTGAAATTAATCAGATAACATGTACTTATTTTATATTATTAAAAAGTATATTATGAAATACCCATTGATTGCATAAATAAGACAAAATAGTAAACCATTTATGAGTGAAACCTAACAACCTTTTATAAGCACCACCTGACTGGGAGGTTTTGCATGAAGCATAAAACTTGACTAATAACAGAATAAATTTCTTCAGTTTGTTAATGCAATTTTACAGACTCCAAAAATGCATCCCAGCTCCAAACCATCATATTCTTGTTCTTACAAGCAATTACAAAATAAATGCAATAAATATAATATTCTTTCTGTTTAGAGAGAGAATGTATATTCATACAGATGGAACCATTATCTGAAATTCTATTACTATAATATAACTGGTACTAACATTTCTAGACATTTCCTTGTAAGATAATATAAACAAAAAGAGAAAAGTCTTCCTATTTAAGATAAATAATCTGTTCTCCAAATAACAATTTTAAATATAGACAGATTTCTTTAAAAGAATTTTGTGGCTGGGTGTGGTGGCATACACCTTCAATCCCAGCACTCAGGAGGCAGAAGTAGGAGGATCACTAGGAGTTCATTGCCACACTGAGACTACAAAGTGAATTCCAGGTCAGCCTGTGCTAGAGCAAGACCCTACTTTGAAACACCAAAAAGAAAAATATAAAAGAATTATGTGAAGTCAGTGTAAACTATAAAGGTCATACAAAATCTTGACATTATATCTTTTTAATGAATTTGTGGTTTATTGGCACCTCAAAAACAATTCCATGTAGTCCCATTCTGCAGTGGAAAGCAGGCTCTCAGCAGCTCCAGGTGGCAGATGTGAAAGAGCAGGGGACCAGCTGGACAGCTAAGGTGAAAATACCGGAAAAAGTCAGTACGAATGGTTTAGACATGTAAGAGTAGAAATAAAAATAATACATAATATTTTGACTGTCTATAAATCATTCATAAACATAGAAGACCATGTTGGGCCTACTAAAAAGCAGGTAGAGAACAAAAAGACACTTACCTTCCAAAAATGCATCCTCCTAGTATGATTTGTGAATATCTGATATAGTGTGTTCCTCAAATGTGCTCAGGGTGGCTGGTAAAGAAGCTAGGAAGTTTACACTGCTTATATTGCTCATTGATGCATTCAGAAAAGACAACACTATGTTGGTGTAATACTTTATAAACAGTTTTCAATGAGGACTTAACTATAAAAGCCCTAAATTGGAAACAATTTAAATGTCCAACATGGCAAACTCTGTACATCTTTCAAACTGAACATAGTTTATACTTTAGAAAAAATGTGTAAGAGGTCTGGATAGATGTCTTAGTGGTCAAAGGGGCTTGCTTGTAAAGCCTAAGGGCTTTAGGTTTAATTATCAGTACCCACATAAGTCCAAATGCACAAAGTGGAGCATGAATCTACAATTCATTTGCAATGGCCAAAGACCCTGGCACCTCTCACTCTCTCTCGCTCTCTCTGCTTGCAAATAACTAAAAAAAATATTTTAGTTGTGTAAGACAAATAGAAGAATAAATAACATGATAGGTAAGAAAAGCAAAGGCAAGGACAATAGGCTATGTGCTTGCAGTTAGTTAGAACTCCAGGGGAAAAAAATTGTAGGGGAATGAAACACATATCAGGGAGAGCCTGAGACCAGGTTGGAGAAGAGCTCAAATTCAAAGTGACATGTGACTGGATGATTAGTCATTCCTTATCTTGATGTGGTGTATATTTCATCACTCCATAGATTTTTCCAAAAATTATACACCAAATGAGTGGATTTTATTGCATAAAATTGATTACCCAGAAGGCTGTTTAAGTAATAATGCTCACTCATTGTACATTTAATGTTCCATCTCCTCAACTTTTTTTCTAATTCAATATATTGATCAGAATTGTTATGATGAAAATGGTCCTCTGAAAACCAGAACGATGCCTCAGCTTGTCTCTGACACTGATCATCCAAGAACTTTAACTGAATAAAAGAATGAGGCCAAGCCTGATTCGTGAGGAGAATGCTTCCAAATTTAAAAAACAATTCTACTTTTTTTTCACAGCAAGTACACAGTAAAATTTATGTTTAGAATTCTGGGGGAGAAAACAAGAGATCCATCTTTACAAGTACACATACAATTATATGTCCTTTATTTTACTAACTCGACATTGTATTCAAACATATATTATGGATATATTTATGTGCACATATACAAATTTATAAATATAGGTATATGGTTATATACATAAAATTCATTCTAATAATCATGTTGCAATGATTGAATACTAGTATATGCATTTATGTTAATAACTTTTACTGATGAATAACTTGTGATACTTTCCTATTATAAATAATATTACAGGCAACATTCTTCTAGATAAATTTTCTAAACTAAATTTTTTAGTTGTATTACACAACAGTAACTGTCGAATGTTCTGTGACTATTATAGGCATATATGTGTTCATGTGCCAATGGAAAGGCACACACATATACATATTTATAAGATCTTTTGCATATAATAAAACTTAAAGTGAATAATTTTAATGGGCATATTTCCAGACCCTCTTATCTGTGCACATTATATATCCACATATTTATCCATTTTGCAGCATCATAGTTTGGTTGCTGCTGCCTTTCTTGAGATTTTAATTTAGATGCCATGCTTTGGGGGTGAGAATCAGTGAGGGTCAAGGTCTTGTCATATAATGTAGTCTACACAGCCTGGGATTTTTGACCTTCCTTCCCCTGCCTCCTGAATGCTGGGATTACCAGTATATGACAGCATAATAAGGGAGATATTGTGATTCTTCCACATGTATTCTTCTTATTCAAATTATTTCTGGTTAATTTAGTTTCTTCACTTACCCATATAAAGCTGAGAATCAGCCTGTAAATATCTGTTTTTAAAAGACATATGTGGGCTTGAGAGCTGGCTTAGCAGTTAAGCACTTGCCTGTGAAGCCTAAGAACCCCGGTTCAAGGCTTGGTTCCCCAGGACCCACATTAGCCAGATGCATAAGAGGGCTCACACGTCTGGAGTTCGTTTGCAGTGGCTGGAGGCCCTGGCGCACCCATTCTCTCTCTCTCCTCTCTCTCTCTCTCTCTCTCTGCCTCTTTCTCTGTCTGTTACTCTCAAATAAATAAATAAAAATTTTTAAAAAAGACATATATAAAAGACACATTTAAACATTTGATAGGAATTGCTTTATGCCTACATAGATAGGTTTGGAGAGAAATGGCTTATTCACTCTTCAGAGCCCTTTCATATCATGAAATATGTTGCTTTGATTGGTCAGCATGTTGTAGTTTTTGGTAAGGATGATCTGTATGTTGTGTAGAATTTATAACTGTTTCATACTTTTGAGCTATTTTATGTGGTAATATTTTTTTTTAATTCTCTTTTCAATTGGCCATTCCTACAACTGAAAATATGATTGATTTTTGTATGCTGACATTGTATTCTGTGATGTTGACAAACTCATGTATTAGCTATCAATATTTGTTGTTTTATTGTTGGTACACTTCACTTATACATGAAAGTATAAAGAAAATCAGGTTAATTGACTATTTTTCTTATTTTTTTTCAATTTATATCTTTATTTTCTGTTCGACTGATGTTTTCTATTTTATGTTTTTTGTTCATTTTATTTATTTATTTTAGAATGACCGAGAGAAAGAGGCAAATATATAGAGAGAGAGAATGGGCACACCGGGGCCTCCAACCACTGCAAATGACTAATGGCATGTTTAGATTTCTCCCTGGCATGTGCAGATGCCCAACAGGAACATGAGAAAGTATCAACTGATAAGAAAATATATTTAAGTTTTCCAAAGGGGGCATAATGAATACAAGCCTAAAGCCCAAAGTCACAGCACACTTCAGGAACTCCTTCTTGCATATCTTTAGATTGAAATCTGAAACCCACCTTAAGATCCACCCAGTGACATTGCCTTCAGCCAAGTGGCTGCAGAATGCAAATTACAAACAAATAAACAACTGAATAAAATCAAACAAGTTAAACACTTCTAACATATAAAGGCACAGAGTAAACATTTTTAACTAGTATAAGGCATAGCAAGAAGAGATTAAAACAATGCAAACTCAACCACCATCCAAAAGTGTTTGTGTTTCTATAATAGTCTTTCCTCAGGCATCCTTTACATGGTAAAGCAATTGAACCATCTTCCTTAAGATTGCGAATGTGTTGACAATAGCAGCTTTAATAATCTAAAGCCATTCTCTGGGCCAGTAAATTTAACTTGCTTAAAGTTTTCCAGTTTAAAATCTTAAATCTCTCAGTCCAATACCTCTAGCCAAGCACATCAGTCCATTACAAATTTAACCTTGATCAAACTCCCTGGCCTGGGCAGCAGGATGCAGCCAGCCCTTACGCCAGTAGCCCAGTTCCAACAAAGTCCAAGTCCTCTTTAGTCTTTCCTTCCCCTTAGAAAGCTCATAAGCCAACCCTCGAATTTAATGTTATCTGTACTTAGCATTCTCAGACTCACACACACATATATATATGTGTGTGTGTATGTATATGTGTATATATATATATATATATATATATATATATATATATATATATATATATATATATATTTGTTTTTTCAGGTCTAGCCCAGGCTGACCTGAAATTCACTCTGCAGTCCCAGGGTGGCTTCGAGCTCACAGTGATCCTCTCAACTCTGCCTCCTGAGTGCTGGGATTAAAGGTGTGTACCACCATGCCTGGGTGCATATTTTTATATATATATAGTATGTCCTTATAATTTTCTGAATGTCTCTGGTATATGTGGTAATGGTGCCTTTTTCTTTTCTAATTTTATTAATTTTTGTCTCTTCTCTCTTTCTTCTGGTCAAATTTATATGAGTTTATCAATCTTGTTTATCCTTTCAAGGAACCAACTCTGTTTCATTGATTCTTTGGATACTTTTTTTCTATTTCATTAATTTCTTCCCTAATCTTTATTATTTCTTTTCATATACTGATTTTTGGTTTGCTTTGTTCTTTTTCCAATGCTTTAAGGTGAAGCATTAAATTGTTTATTTATGAACTCTCTAATTTCTTAATCTAAGCACTTATAGCTATAAATTTCCCTCTTAGGAATGCTTTCATTGTGTCCCAAAGCTTTTGGTATGTTGCATTCTCATCATCATCTGATTTTATGAATTTATTGATTTCCTTTTTGATTTCTTCAATGACCCATTGTTGATTCAATAGTGAATTGTTTAGACTCCATGAATTTCTGTATGCTCTGTAGCTTTTCTTGTTGCTGATCTGCAGTTTAATCCCACTGTGGTCAGATAGAGTACAAGGGATTGTTTCAATTTCCCTGTATTTGTTGAGATTTGCTTTGTGTCTTATATACGTGGTCTATTTTAGAGAATGTTCCATGTGCTGCTGAGAAAAATTTATTTGCTGCAGCATTTAGATGGAATGTTCTGTAGATATCTGTTAGGTCCTTTTGTTCCATGATATCATTTAGTTCAGATAGCTTTCTATTTATTTTTTGCTAGGATCATCTGTCAATTGATGGGAGTGGGGTATTGAAGTCACCCACTACAATTGTGTTTGGTGTTATCTGTGACATTAAGTCTAATAGTGTTTGTTTGATGAAACTGGGAGCACCCATGTTAGGTATATACATGTATAGGATTGTAATGTCCTCCTGTTGGAGTGTTCCTTGCTAGGTGTATACATGTATAGGATTGTAATGTCCTCCTGTTGGAGTGTTCCTTTAATCAGAATAAAATGACCTTCTTCATCTTTCCTTCCTAATGCCGGTTTGAAGTCATGGCATGTAAGGATAGCAACACCTGCTTGTTTTCCTAGGCCCATTTTCTTGAAATATCATTTTCCATTCTTTCATCCTAAGACAATGTATATATTTTATTGAGAGATGAGTGTCCTGGAGGCAACAAGTGGCAGGATCCTGCCTTTTAATCCAGTCTGCAAGCCTCTGTCTTTTGGTTGGTGCATTAAGGCCATTGATATTAAGATTTATTATTGAAAGGTTATTTTATAATGTTTCGTGTTTTCTCTTTACTCATTTGTTTTAACTGTTATTTGAGGGTGGTTTATTTATTTATTTATTTTTCCTCTTGTGTGTGTTTTGCTTTCTTTTCAGCATGAAGAATTCCTTCAAGTATTTCCTGTGAAGCTGTTTTACTTGTCATAAATTTTTTAGCCTGTTTTTGGTCTGGAATGTCCTTATTTCTCCATCAATTTGGATAGATAGCTTTGCAGGATAAACTAATCTTGTTTGATACTTATTATCTTTTAGAACTTGGAATTTATCATTCCAAGCCCTTCTGGCTTTTAATGTTTGTGTTGATTAATCAGCTGTGATCCTGATGAGCTTGCCTTTGTAGGTGACATGCTTTTTTTCTCTAACTGCTTTCAAAATATTTTCTTTGATTTGTGTGTTTAGTAGTTTAATTATAACATGGCAAGGAGAAGTTCTTTCCAGGTTTTGTCGGTTTGATGTTCTAAAAGCTTCTTGTATCTGTATTGGCATTTCTTTCCCAATTTGGGGAAATTTTTCTTCTATGATTTTGTTGAAGACACCTACTAAGCCTCTGGATTGAAATTCTTCTCCTTCTATTATACCCTGAATTCTTACGTTTGATGTTTTCATAGTGTCCCAGATATCTTAAAATCCCCATTCATACCTTGCTAGTAGCTTGTATTTTTCATTGTTGGACTGTATTATGTCTGCCACCTGGTCATCTAGTTTAGATGTTCTGTTCTCTCCAGCCATTCTACTAGTGAGTCTTTCCAGAGTTTTACTTATTTATTTATTTTTATTTCGCTGACTATATTCTTTGGAGCTAGGATTTCAGCCTGGTTTTTCTTCTGTCTTTCTATTTCCTTACTCATATCTTGTAATGAGCTCTTCCTGTGTTATCTTTCAGTAGTTTGATTTCTTCTCTAATCCCTTTTTCTCTTTGATTCCTTTTGTTTCTTCTTTGGTTTCTTTGAGTATAGATATCACTTTTTTTGACATCTTTATCAAGCATTTCATCTAAAACAGTCTCATTGGTGATCATTTCTGATGGATTTATAATTTTCCGTGGGACTGTATTGTCTTGATTCTTTGAGTTTCTTGTATTATAATGTAACATCTTTTGCATCCTGAATTGATTTGTTGTTTGGGTTTTCTGCTTATCTGTAGTGTTCTTAGATATAGCAATCCATGTTTATATATTTTCAGGATATGAGCTTAAGGTTCTGGATGTAGCTCTTGTACCCCAATCCAGCTGCAGAAGTGATCCTAGGTGTTGAGTTTGCTTGCTCAGCAAGTATTCTAGTGGCCTGGGTGGAACAATTCATTGGCAAATTCTAAACTTCAACTGAGTAATATACACATCCAATAAAAACAAGCACAATGTATGCTGGGGACTAAAACAAACAGATATTCCTATAAAGCCAAAATCCCTAAGGGTTTGTATTATTTTACACCCTTAATCCTCTCAGCTGGGAGGTAGAGATTTCTGTTCTGAATTGGGTTCCAGGTCAGCTTGGATTTGGATCAGACCCTACCCCCAATAATGACAGAAGTAAAAGACAAAGTCTCTATAAATATGAAGGCATCAAAGGCAACAATATTCAACTCCCAAATACAATTTACTTGAAAATGGTAAAAGCCAACCTAGAATATATAACCCATAGCCTGCCCTGATAAGGAACGAGAGAATAGCTCTTCCAATGCAGACATATGTACCTGGTTTTTGTTGTTGTTTTTTTTTTGTTGTTTTTGTTTGTTTGTTTGTTTTGTTTTGGTCAGTTGGCCCTTCTTATCTTTTGGGGTTGCTTCCAATATCACCAAATGCTGACTGCACACCTCAATCCCTCTGTGTTGTGCTGCGGAGCTGGAGCTCTGATCACCTGTACTGGCTGTGTTGCCACTGGGGTCTGAATGATGGAGGTTCCTGGTTCTGATGGCTGGGGGATGGGAGAATGCAGACTTCTGGTGTTGCTCATGCAGTTCTGCCTGTTTCCCTTTCAGTAGCTCCTTAGTTGATCTTCAGATATCCTAACTTTGCAAGAAGACTGATGATGTTGAAAAAGTCCCCTTGTTTGGTCTCTGCTGCTGCCACCACTTGGTGTGCCTTGCAGGGTGGTGCTGGGCCAGTGAGCAGATTGCCTCAATGGGACTGTGGCTGTTTTCCTCCTTTCTGGTAGATCTTAGTCTCTCTGGCTTCTCCACTATGTCTAATAATAACCTATACTCCTTTACTTTTCAGAAGAAGAGTGTATTTTGCCAGGGTTTTGCTTAAATCCCTCCTTAGGCTGGTTTGACATGGCTCCTATGCCATCATCTTACCTGGAAGTCCTGTTTTGAAACTTTTCATTATGGAAGGTAAAGTTGAGAAATACTTGAGGCATGGAAAATAGCAACAAGCATGAGTACCCTATTTTGATCCCTAGTACTCAGATCAAATACCAGGCTTGGTGGCATGTGCCTATAATCCTGAACACTTGGAAGGCATAGACTGGAACATCTCTGGATCTCACTGGCTATCTAGTCAAGTCTAATGCTTAAAAACAGAATGATCTGGAATATTTCAAAATGATTACTTTTTGTCTCCCCCTGCTGGAAGCACCAGGAGAAATCTTGCCCACTGTCCACTGTGAGAGCTACAACACACTCAAGCTTCAGGGCTCAATCTCCAACTGCTCCCTAACTGTTCCTGGACATCACGTATTAGTCAGACTTTTCCACACTGATCCTCCCACAACTAGTCAACTGCACTTTATATTTTTCCATCTTATTACTGGTTCCTGTGGAGCTTCTGTCCATGAGTCTCAGTTCAGGAAAGCTGCAAATATTTGTATGTGTCTGACTATTCCTCCACACTCGCATTAGTTTGCTCTGTTCTTCATGCCTAAAATGCATCTCAATTGTGTATTCATTTTTCTAGTTGTGGTTACAATGGAGGGATGCCTTCCAAACTTCTTATACACAAAACTGGAAACCAAAAATGAGCACATTTATTTTTTCAAATAATTAATTAATTAATTTGACAAAGAGCAAGAAAAGAAAGGGAGAGAAACAGAGAGGGGGAGGGAGGGAGGGAGGAAAGGAGGGAGATAGAGAATATGAGAATGGGTACACCAAGGCCTCCAGCTACTGCAAATGAGCACTAAATGCTTATGCCACTTTGTGCATCTGGCTTTACCTGGGCACTGGGGAACTGAACTTGGGTTCTTAAGCATTGCAGGCAAGTGTCTTAACCACTGAGCTATCTCTCTAGACCCATGTTTATTTTTAAAATATTTGTCACTGGTTACAGACCTCTGGGTGGATGGCCGAACCACTGTCTCTCTCTCATTCTTTGAAAGATATAATCTCCTGGTTTTACATAGTTTTTGAGAAGTTCACAAACTTTGTTTTTTAATTTTTGTTCTTTTTTTAGTATAGTCTATTTTCTCTGCTACCTTTAGGACATTTCTTGAACACTACTTCCAGCAATTTAGGGCCCAAGGAGAGTTATCACATGTTTCGTTTTATTGGTCTTGTTGATTCTGTGAGCTTATAAATCTCCTCAGATTTGAAAACATTTTAGTCTGCATGTCTCCAACACTCTTCTTCATCTGAGACTCCCATTGCATACTATGGGAGACAACTTCCTATATACAGCCAAATGGCTGAAAGGTCTATGATGCTGTCTTCTAACTTTTCATGAGGTCATTAATCCTAATTATGATTCCTGAAATTCATGTAAAAACTGCATGCTTTGACAGACTTCTGTAATCCCACTTCACCTACAATGAGATGAGAGGTAGAGACAAGAGAGTCTCTTTGAAGCTTTTGGGGCAACTAGCCTAGAGAACATAGTGAAAAACAGAAAGCCATGCTTCAAACAAGTTGGAAGGCAAGGACTGATACTTGATGTTGTCCTCTGTTCTCCACATGCGTGCCATGGTGCATGTGAACCCACACTTCACATACATGAACACACATACAACATATACACAAAGGCAAATTGCAGACTACCTTCAAGAAAGTGAGATAATTTTCTTGTCATGAGATGAAATATTATGCCTCTATTAAGAAGTATAGTTATCTAAAATCTCTGTTAATATCTTTGTTATCTAAAGAAATAAATACTAAGACCAATAAACTTCATTTTCTTTTCTTTCTTTTCTTAAATTTTAGACATGACCTCTCTATTTAGATGAAAATGGCCTGGAACTAACTTTTTATGTAGACCAAGGTGTCCTCAAACTCACAGCAGTCTTCTTGCCTTAGCCTTCTACATGCTGGGATTGTAAGTGAATGTCAATATGCCCAGCCATAGCACCTTTTTTTTAATGTTTTGTATTTTTATTTATGTGTAAAAGAGAGAGATAAAGAGAGCGAGATGAAAGAGAGGAGACTAGCTATGCCAGTGTCTCTTGCTACTGCAAACTCCAGAAACATGTATCATTTTGTGCAACTAGCTTTACATGGGCACAGGGCAACTGAACCTGAGCAGGCATGCTTCTTTGCAAGCAAATGCTGCTAACCACTGAGCCATTTCTTGAGCCCACAAATTGCTTACTATTGTCCTTGTACTAAAAAGTACACCTAGTTGGATATGGTGCTTCATGTCTGTAATTCTAGCACTTGGGAGACTGAGGCAGGACGATTACTTCAAGGCCAGCCTAGACTTGTGAGGAAAGGATTTATTGCAGGCTTACAGGTTCTAGGACAAGCTTCTTAATGGCAGAAGAAGTTGACTCACTTCATCATGCATCCATAGTACAGAGATAGAAGCCAATAACAGCAAGAACCAGACCTACTCTGAACACACCTAGGACTGGATTCAAGATCCATCCTCAGTGACACACCTCTTCCAGCATGGCTCTGCCTTCTTAGAGACTAAGTAGGAAACTTAATCAAAAGTACCTAAGGTCAGGCTAGAGAGATGGCTTAGCAGTTAAGTGCTTGCCTGTGAAGCCTACAGACACCGGTTCGAAGCTCAATTTCCCAGGACCCACATTAGCCAGATACACAAGGGGGCGCATGCATCTGGAATTCATCTGCAGTGGCTGGAGGCCCTGGCGTGCCCATTTTCTCTCTCTCTCTTTGCCTCTTTCTCTGTCTGTCACTCTCAAATAAATAAATAAAAATAAGCCAAAAAAAATTTTTTTAAGTACCTAAGATGACTGGATGTGGTGACATGTGCCTTTAATCCCAGCACTTGGGAGACAGAGGTAGAGAATTCCAGGTCAGCCTTGGCTACAGTAAGTCCCTACCTCAAAAAAACAAAATTAAATAAATAAATAAAATAAGTAAATAAATAAATAAAAAGTACCTAAGGCTATGGAGCCATTTACATTCAAACTACAATTGACAAGTGGAATATTTGGCAGTTGAAACATGTTATATCCTTATTTGCTTCCCTCACATTACCTCACTTGAAATATGAAGACAGAAGTAAATAATATCAATGAATATGATTAAAAGCACACTTACAATTTGAATACAAAGGATTGGAATTCCTATACATGCTTGAACTAGTCTAGCATAGTAATCTACTTCAGAACTTTTCTTTTTTGTCTTTTATTTGTCAGTATAATATTTGCCCTCTCTTTTTTGCTTTTCCTGAGTATATGTGTATTCTTGAGCATTTCACATTGTCAGTATGATTGGTTATATTGTAAATCTCCCTACAGAGGGCAGAAGGGCATAGGCATTGTCCTTAGCAAACTCTCAGTCATGCAAGGGAGTAGAATATAAGCATACTAATAATTTGATAAAGTAAGTCTCTCAAGAGTAGAGCGAAGAAAGTGCTAACAGAACTCCACTCCTTCGAAGACTATGGCCCCAGGGGTGCAATTCAGCTAATCAGGAGGGCATAAATTCTAACTTTGTTCCATTCCACATTTTCAAATGACAGGGCCAGAAGTACACTCCCATTGAGATCTATGACTTCTGCTATATGAAGAAAAAAAAGTGACTTACTGTCTGACGGACTCCTAGTTGGCTTGCTTAACCTGCTCTCACTTCCCTTAGCAGGATAATTGAAGTGAAGTAAGTTACACATAGTGATTCAGAGGTTCACAACTACAAAAATTCTTAGATTTAGGGGCATAGGTATCCTTTCATGTACAAAGTTCTCATTTTAACCTACCTGAGGCTATCCAGCTTTGCTGATTTATAGTTAATTAGGATTGAGATTTGAATAAGTATATGCTTTTTTGTATGCATTTCAGATCATGTTGGCTGTAGCAAATAATTGTAACTGTACTCAAGAAATGAATGCATACCACAGGGAAGAGTCAACCATACCTGCCCCTGACAACCTGCAAGTAAATCCTGCTGTGTTCCCTGTTCACAGGAATATCTTCCTGACATCACTTGTGAGAGCTGAAAGATTTCTGTTCCTATCAGCTAAGAAAATGCTACCATTTCCTCACTTTATAATCATGTCTCAAGATCGCTCAAGAAAATTTCTGTTATTTTCTCTTAGACATTTACTTATTAGACCATATAAAGGTAGACCTATATATGTGTTCAAGTACAATTATGATAAATGACTAGCAATTGGGAGTAAAATTAAGAGAAGAAATCTATATTAATTATAGCAAAGAAAGCAGAATATATTGTCTTTAGAATGATTCAATAACATTATCCCATTGTGCATTCAAAACATTTGAGATATGCAGAATTTCAGAGATTAAAGAAACTCTTCAATCTTATTTTAAGGAAGAAAAGATTAAAGCATTCATCTGCATCTTTAAAATATGTAACTTAATAGATGTCAATAAGACTGTTCATTATTCACATCAAAATATCAAAATAGAATCAAATCCAAACAACCCACATCTGTCTCAATTTATTTATAAACCTACCCAGAATTTTAAAAAAAGAAGAAGAAGAAGAAATAGGAGAAGGTGGCAGAGAAATAGACAACTGGTGAGGTCCTGTGTTTTCTTTGATACATTCCTGAATCTTTTCTGTTCACTTGGTACCATGTTACTTTGTATATTGGGAATCCAAAAATGAAAACTCTTTTGTTTAATTGAACATATTTAAAAGCTGTATGAATTCTATAATTCTGGTAACCATAGTATCTGATGGTATGGACATGCTTTATCTGTAAGTCTATAGCTGTAAAGGGCAATGGTTTTTGTATATTTGACTACTATTTTCTTTAATAAAAGGTGCAATCTCATCACTACCTGCAACATAGGGTAATGCCAATTATTTGACCTTTAAAATATAAGATTAATAAGGCCTCATAGAAAAATGGGACTTTTTGATCTACAAACTGCACTTCTGCTTTCTTTTCAGAAGTTTTTATTTATTTCACAAGTTTATTTGCTTTTTGTGATAAATGATTAAATATTGTCTAATTGAGATATCATAGAGAAATATTCTTCAATATCTATTACTGTTATACAGCTATTGCTAAGTATGTTAATAATTTCATTTTCTATAACACACAATGTATTCTATTCACTTAAAAAAATGGGCTTCTACAAACTTATTCATTTGACTAGCTAAAGATCACTGAACATTAACTTAATATAGAGTGTTTTCCACCTGAGAGAATGCCTTTCCTCACCAACTTGACACTTCACCACTTAAGATTAATAGTTCATGACTAAAATGGCAAGTGATTGTTTTGTTAATTCCAAGAGGAAAAAAAAAAAAAACTGATTCTATGATTGAGTCAGAAGTTAAAAAGTATTTTCATTTACTGTTTCTGGGAAAGAAATCACTTTTGTATTTATTATTATTATCATTAGCAAGATGCTTCATATGGATACATCATGTATTGCTAGCCTCTTTTCCTTCATCCCTGCCCCCATTCCACTGGGGACACTCCTCGGTAGGGTTGCAGGTATTCCCCATGGGGTTGTAGTTAATGCACTGTGGAAGCAGCAGTCAGTTGCTTTTGGGGGGAGGGAATGCTTCTGGCATGATGTCTCAATCTGTGTCTCATCCATTCTTTCTGCCCCCTCTTCCATAAAATTCCCTGGGACCTGAGCCACGATGGGTGAGTCTTAAGTCTACTCCAATGATGAGCTCATAGGAGCCTCTGGAGTTCTACTTTGGTAGGTGTTGAGTGTCCTCGGGGTCTGTCTCCTACATCCTAGTGCTGATTATAAGGAACAGCATGGAAGCAGCACTCTTGCTTGTCTCCCCATTCCTTTATGGATTCACCTGTATCTTGGCTGAACTGTGAGGGGTGGTTTACCTTCTCCAGTCTCTAAGCATTATTAATTTAGGGAAAATTTGATGGTGTAACCCCTTTTTAACCAGATGAGTGACAGCTTGACACTGGGGAACATACTCTTTGTCTCCATAGGATTATCATCTGGTTCTCAATTCCAGGTTATAAGTTCCTTTACACTGAGCAGATCTCTTAGACAATCAGAAAGCTATTGGTTACTCACTGAGGCTGTGTGCCACTATTGCACTGGTGTTTCCATAATGTCAGAGTGTTTGCTTCTGAGTAGCTTAGACCTCTGGTTGCTTAGACCTTTGTTGTCCATTTTCCCCCAGTAGTCCATGTAGTACTTTCCAGCACTAGACAGAATAACTGCCTGGGGACTGGCTTTCTTCTGAATTCCAGCCAGGTCTCTCCATGCTCTGTGTCAGCAGCATATGGTGTCCACAACAGTAGGGTCTTAGCTTTGCCTCAAGCTGGTAATAAAGTGCTTTGACAGAAAGCTGTCTTGATTTGGGGACCTCCTAGGTCTCTCTGATCAGTAGCTCACATAAGAGACAAAAAAATAACTCTCAAAAAAGAAATTGAGGAGGACTTGAAAAGATGGAAAGACCTCCCATGCTCCTGGATAGGCAGAATTAACATTGTGAAGATGACAATCCTACCAAAGGCAATATATAGATTTAATGCAATTCCAATTAAAATCCCTACAGTGTTCTTCACAGAGATAGAAAAAATGATCTCAAATTTCATATGGAAAGGCAGAAGGCCTCGCATATCCAAACACATCCTCAGCAAAAGAAATACCTCTGGTGGCATCACCATACCTGATATAAAGCTATATTACAAAGCCATAGTAATAAAAACAGCATGGTATTGGCATAAAAACAGGAGTATAGACCAATGGAATAGACTTGAGGACCCGGATTTTGGGTCAAGCAACTATAGCTACTTTATATTCGACAAAGGCCCAAACAATATAGACTGGAAAAAAGACAGCATCTTCAACAAATGGTGCTGGACAAACTGGATAACCACATGCAGGAAACTAAAACTTGATCCACACATTTCACCATGCACTACACTCAAATCCAAATGGATCATAGACCTCAACATAAGACCAGAAACTTGAAAACTACTGGAAGAAAATTTAGGAAGTACTTTCCATGATATAGGAATGGAAAAAGACTTCCTGAACAAAACCCCAGTGGCTCAAGTTCTTAAACAGTCACTCAACCATTGGGATCATATGAAGCTGAAGAGTTTCTTTACAGACAAGCATATAATAAGCAAAGCCAGTAGAATACCCACAGAATGGGAGAAAATATTTGCAGGTTATCCAACTGATAGAGGCCTTATCTCTAGAATTTACAAAGAACTCAAAAGTCTAAACAATAAGAAGACAAATACCCCACTCACAAAATGGGGCACAGAGTTAAAGAGGCAATTCACAGAGGAAGAGATACAAATGGCAAACACACACTTAAGAAAATGTTCATCATCCCTAATCATCAGAGAAATGCAAATTGAAACAACTATGAGATTCCACCTTACCCCAATCAGGATAGCCAACTTCTTTTTTCTTTTAACCTTAGGTTTCCTCTCACCCTCACCAGAGCCCTACTTTTCAGATGCTCCCCTCTTATTCCTTTTGAGGGTTATATCTTTTAGGCTATCTCCAAGGATAAAGATTTCTATGGTATTAGCTCATTTTGGATTTAATTTTGTGCTTGTTTTCCCTTCTCTTCCCCTCCCTGCTCCCCAAACCTTTCCATCCCTATTGTCTGGGCCTTGAGTTGCCTATCAGGTGTGACAGCAACTTGAGTAGGTCCAGGTTAGGAACCACAGGGAAGTGACACCATGGGGCATTTGACTTTCTATGATTGTGTGAGTTTGCAAAGTTTGATCTACTCCAAGTCTGTCCATTTTTCTACAAATTTCATCATATCATTTTTTTTTCTTACTTCTGAGTAGAATTCTATTGTGTAAGTGTACCCCAACTTCCTTATCCATTCCCCCAATGATGGGCATCTGGGTTGATTCCAGTTCTAACCTATAATGAGTTGAGCAGCTATAAACATGGTTGAGCCAATTTCTCTGTATTGATGGGTGGAACATTTAGGATAAATGCCTAGTAAGGGAATAAGAAATCTTTTATGGACTATTTGTTTGTTTATTTTCTCAGGTAGTGTCTCACTCTAGCCCAGCCTGACATGGTGCTCACTCTGTAGTTCTAGGCTGGCCTTGAACTTACAGTGATCCTCCTACCTCTGACTCCAAAATGCTGGAATAAAAGGTGTGCATGACCATGCCTGGCTTTTAAGAAAGAAATCTAAGTGCCAAGGCTCTGTGACTAGTCCAATTTTTCCTATGTAACAATTATTAAATTGTGAAAATGCCTATTACCATACCTGTTCAAACACCCTTCTAAACCAAGTACATGGATAAACACACACACAAACATACATACACACAATTTAGAATAAAAAAATCAAAGTTATGATCAGCCTTTTCTATAATCTAAGTTAATGGTAGGTTTAAATCAAATAATATAATGTTGAATGCAATCACATGACTCTTTTAAGCCAGGAAATAAGCCTGATATTCCAGTTGGCTATTGACACTCTCCTAATGCATTGTTAGTCTGCATCATAATTGGTGCATTTTGATAGAGTCCTATGATTTGCTGGAAATAACTCTACAAGCTGGTTACTATTTATTCATTCTAGCAATGTGCTGATCCTTCCCAGGCTGTCTTTAAGATTATTTCTTACAACAGAACCAGTATTTTTATATTTCATTGGAAAAAAAAATAAAAAACCTTCTGGAGGCTGGAAAGATTTTCTAATGGTTAAGGTGCTTGCCTGTAAGGCCAAAGGACTTAGGTTCTATTCCCCAAGACCCCCGTAAACCAGATGCACAAAGTGGTACATGCATCTGGAGTTCATTTGCAGTGGCTAAAGTCCCTCACATACCTGTTTTCTCCCTCTCTCTCTCCCTCTCTCTCTCTCTCTCTCTCTCTTTTTCTCTTTCTCAAATGAATAAAATACTTTTTGAAATAAAAGTTTTAAACCTTTTGGGATATCTCTTATGCACAGGGAAGAAATAGCTGAAATGAGATGAGGTTCTGTTCTGAGAAGGAGGTTATAATTCTTTCCTTTTTTTCTTCTTAAAAATGATAGTTTCTATTGTTCAGAGAGAAAATAATAAAAGCCTATGTAAAAATAGTGATAATCTTAGATGGTGGATGCTTAAGAATTTCTTTTGTTGTTGTTAATATTCCTGTGGGATGTTTAAGAAGTGCCTTCCTCATATTTTACTTGTTTAGTTTCATTGGCTTCTGTTCTGTCTTCATTTCTATTCTTTCTAACTCTTGGCATTATTTTAATTAAGACTGTTTTTATGTCCTGGTCCAATGATTCCTTTTATTCATTGCTTAACATGTGCTCAGCAAATGTAGACTGGGTCATAGGAAGAATACAGAATCTAGAGTCAAGCTACCACAGCACTGGCCTTATTTCTCTCTTTAGTTGTCCTCTTGAGTTGAGGAAAGTTGTTACAATTATTTTTTGTCTCCAATTTCTTTTTTTTTTTTTTTTTTGGTCATTCAAAGAACAATAGCTGGGTGTGCTGTGCACCTCTTTAATCTCAGCACTTGGGAGGGAGAGGTAAGAGGATCACTGTGGGTTCAAGGCCAGCCTGAGACCACATAGTGAATTCCAGATCAGCCAGGACTAGAGCAAGACCCTACATTGAAAAAACAAAACAAAAGCAAACAACAACAAAAACAAGGATGCTGAGAAGGATAGTCTCTGTGCTCCCTATTCTTGCTAAAGGCCTTTGATTATATTAACAAGCCCTGATATTTCTTGTGGTTTGGCTTTAACCCAGAAAATATCAAGAATAGTATAATATATCATCCATTTACAACCTGGTTTGTTTCAGAAAGTCTTAGGATTGAACTGGGCAGTAACTACTGTTGAGCTTGCACAACTGTCTGAACTTTATTTACATGGAGTATTTCTCACTCCATAGGTGTCTTAGTGTTTTGTTTTGTTTTGTTTTTTTTAGCTCATATAAGTATCTAGCACACTGTCTGGCCTAAATATATATGCTCAAATATTAGAACTATCTTTGATGTCATTAAATTTGAAATGTAAGTTCAAGGGAAAGTAGAGTTTGAATGTGAATGCTGATGATGGTGAAGACACATTAACAAAGGATAATCTAATTGTCGAATATACAAGCAGTCCTACAGTCTATATGGTGAATCTAGTGCTTCATGTATCCCTAGAGCCCTCAGGCAGACAATGCTGAAGGTCATCCTCCTAATGACTGTGACATCACCTCGGGGTGTACTTGAAAGAATGCCTTAGCTAGACACTGTGATGGATATGGCATTCACAACAAAACAATCAGCTATTACTGGCCTATGTCTAGACTTTGTCTAAAATCTTAAAATGAAGTATTAAAGACAATTATTTACTAAAAATAAAACATAAGAAAGAAAAAATAAATGTTTATGTGCTGGGAATTATAATTCATAATAAATCTGTCATTAGCAAATAATTCAAAATTTATTTCACAACCACCCTTAACATAATACTGAAAACCGTACCACAGTCCTTTCTAATCAAATCAAAATTAATTAATTAATTAATCAAGAGAATTTATTAAATTAAATTTTGTATAAGACAGTATGAATTTAAGTATATGATAACACCTTCAATACAGTTCTTAGGAGGGACATATTTGGAGTTTTTTGAACTTCATTTTGTAAAGATAAAAGGAAAAGAGAAAATGACATGTTTACTTATTTATTTATTTATTTATTGTTTTTGTTCTCAAGGTAGGGTATCACTCTAGCCCAGGCTCACCTGGAACTGACTAGGTAGCCTCAGGCTGCTCTCCAACTCCCTGGGGTCCTCCTACCTCAGCTTGCAGGGATTAAAGATGTGTGCCACCATACCCAGCTAGATAGTGACTTTTTTTGCTTGTTTGTCTTTATTTATTTATTTGAGAGTGACAGACAGAGAGAGAAAGAGGCAGAGGAAGAGAATGGGCCTGCTAGGGCTTCCAGCCACTGTAAACGAACTCCAGACCTGTGTGCCCCCTTGTGCATCAGGCTAACATGGATCCTGGGGAATTAGGCCTCAAACCAGGGTCCTTAGGCTTCACTGGTAAGAGCTTAACCACTAAGCCAAATCTCTCCAGCCCTGGATAATGACTTTTAAAATGCTATGTCAACCTCAAAAATTTGCGGCAACACTACAAAATCAACCTAGACATACCACAAACATATTTTTCTGGTATGGTGAGTTCAAAGTCCATTCCAGCAGCTCACCCTTACCTGAACACTCTTGCAGCAAAATGCTGACAGTGAGATTGATGCAGTATGTTCAGAGAAAGGCTGCTTCATAAAGGTAAAGCACTAGAAGAATAAAAAGAGTCCTAATTGAGTAAAATGAAGGGTAATTTAAGATATCATCATTTGAAAGAAAAAAAACCTGCTAATCCAGTTTAACCTGTCTACCCTCTCTTTTGAAGCAAAAATTACATTTTCCAAAACATCATTAATTTATCACCCCGTTAATAAAGTTTTCATTTGTAGAGGATTTATGCCTTGTACTTTACTTCCTAATATATGTGGTATAAGTGAGTGAAGAGCATATTTGGTATTGTGAAATGTCTCTGTGGATTTAAAAAAGATTATATTATAATTGATTAGATATAATTATCTAAAAAGACACTTGCCATTGTTTTATATAATTACAAGCAGAAATTTACCAAATTTGAAATTGTTTTAATAGTTGAAAAGTGATTATAATGTATTTTCTTTTCCAAAACTAATTGGAGGTTAACTACATAGCAAGTCAAATCATGATGTTTTTGACAGTACGTTTGATAAGGATATTTTTAATGAAGGTATTTTAGTGCAGTGATCATGGGCCTGACAGATTTTGATGGTAGCTATAAAGTGATTGAGGCTAGTCAGGTGATAGGAATCTCAGGAGAGGGTTACATTCATATTGCTTGAGTGAGGTTAGAGTTAGTCAAAGTTTCTGAGTATAGTGGTGCACACCTTTAATCCCAGCACTTGGTAGGCAGAGGGAGGAGGATGTTTGAGGCCAGTCGGAGACTACATAGTGAATTCCAGGCCAGCTTGGGTTAGAACAAGACCCTACTTTGGGAAAAAAAAAAAAAAAATAGTCAAAGTAATGAATATTCTGGGGTATGGTGAATGATGTTTGAAAAGACAAAAAGGGGGCTGAAGAGATGGCTTAGTGGTTAAGCACTTGCCTGTGAAGCCTAAGGACCTTGGTTCAAGGCTCGATTCCCCAGGACCCACATTAGCCAGATGCACAAGGGGGCGCACATGTCTGGAGTTCCTTTGCAGTGGCTAGGAGCCCTGGCTCACCCAACACCCCCCTCTCCCCCCCCTCTCTCTGCCTCTTTCTCTGTCGCTCTCAAATAAATTTTCAAAACAGCAAAAGACAAAAAGGAAAGAAAAGGGAAGTGAGGAGAGGGGAAGGCAAAGGAGGTGAAGGAAGGGAAGGGAAGAACAGAAAGAAGGGTGAGGACGATGGAGGGGTGAAAGAGGGAGGAAGGGAAGGAAGGAAGGAAGGAAGGAAGGAAGGAAGGAAGGGAGGGAGGGAGGGAGGGAGGGAGGGAGGGAGGGAGGGAGGGAGGGAGGGCGAGCGAGAAATGCTGCTTCTTTTTATAGCCATTTTAAGATGTAGCTGACTTTGATGCTGGCACTGTCTGTGGTTATGTAATTTCATTCTTTCAATAATTTGTTCCCCTATATTAGTGACTATAAATTCAGAAAATTTCAGAAAGTTACTCAACTTACGCACTTTAATTTCAGAGAATTCTTGTTTTCTGGCAGGTCAAAGATCCAGAAACCAGACTGGTGCCATCATAGGTTTCAGTAAGGCACTGCCTCAGCTAGGCCTAAGTTTCAAATTCCCACGTACACAGAGGACCTGCATCAGCCGGTAGACAGGTCCAGGCATGCCAAGGACTTGTCCCTTCTGCCTCTCTGCCGCAGCCAATCAAAATAATACAAGTATAGTTACTGTTTAAACCAACCAATCATGTAACTGCCCCCTACTTCTTTGTTCAAATCCCTATAAAATTCCTGCCCTCCCAGAGCTCTTGCATGGAACCACTGTGCTGGTGAAGTCAAGAGTCCGAGCTTAAGCCTGAAATAAAGCTCTTTGCCTTTGCATGTGTGTTTGGTTCTCCTTGGTGGTCACTGGGGGTGCCAAGAACTGGGCATAACACATGCTCCCTGGCTTCTTCTCTCACCTCCCCAGAAACCACAAGAGTTCTTATAATGGGATAATAGGGGTTCAGAAAAGTCCTTAAACCCCAAACCATTTGCTTATATCAAATTTTAAACAAAGAATTAAATAAAATAATACGGTTAGGTATAACTATTAAATTATTAGATTTATTTAGGGAAGTACAAAACCAAGGAAAGACACCCAAGTGGCTTGAGAGCCCACGTGTTGGGACTGGTAAAACCATGGAAGGGACAGAAAGGAGAGTTCAAAGAGCTACTTCCATGAAGAGAAGGAGCCCATGTGGAAAATAAGGGCTAAGGGGCTCTCCCCTCAGCTGGCTAGGCCAAGCTGAGCAGAAACTCAAGAGCAATAGGAGGTTTAGAAGAGGTCAGGCAGCATAGAGACCTTATTCTCCTCTTGCACATGTATTTATAACCTTATGGCACTGATCCCTACCTTCTGCCTCAGGTGATCTGAGATATAGCTGATTGGTTTATGCTAACAGTTGTCTCAGGAAGAGGCCAGTGAAGTTCTGGGATCTCAGTTTGACCAACCACAATGTTAAGATTGTATCTAAATTCTAAGAGAGACCACCCTCCCAAGAGGGGTCCAGGTTGTTTGTAGAAAAACAGATTTAGGAAAGAGATAAGAAGTCAGATCATCCTTTGATCTCTAGCAAATGCAGGCCATTATGCCTTTTTATTTTCAGGGGCCACCCTAAATGCCTAACAAAGCTACCCTAGGGCTCCCTTTCCTCTCCCCCCTCCCTTACTCAATCTCAGGTACTTTCTAGATTCTTCTGCCTGGCATGCTCTTCCCCTGGATTGCATGGAGTCATTCTTAGTACCCAGATCATTATCACAACTCAGCTACACAGAGAAGTCTGCTGTTTAAATTGGCCCGCTGTCTTGCTCTGTTTCTTCATAACCTCACAATGAATAAATACTGTCTTCAGAATTATCTCTATCTCTGGTTGTGGACTGAAATGCCACCCCTACCATTCTTTCCTTAATGTCCTACCCCTTAATGACTGTATTTGGAAATAGGTCATTTAAAGGGAGGCAATTAAAGTAAAATTAAACAAGAAGGTTGGTTCATATTCCAAGATGGCAAATATCATTATAATAACAAAAAAGAGCACAGTCACAAAGAAGATCATGTGAAGGTTTAAGAAGTCAGGTACCATAAGGCAAGGAGAAAGACTCTCAGAAGAAATAAACCCTAATGACACCTTGATCTTAGACTTGAAGCCTCTAGAACGATGAGAAAATGACTACCTGTTAAGCCGTCTAGACTCTGCTGTTTTTTGTGACAGACCTAACAAACATTGACTTATTTCCTATTGTACCACAGAGGTATATAGGAGTTAGTTCCTCTAGGTAGTAAAGGTGAGGGTCCATGATGAATTACAAACCAGTTACATAGCACCAGGACAAAAAAGAAAAAGACCGAGTCAGTAACCTTCCAACATTGGGAGAGAGTGGACAAGATGACTGCCATATGTGACCATACCCTTGATTGGTTGAGCTAAGCATGATCAGCATAGGTGGCACAATTCACTCTTTTTCTCTCTCCTTCCTTCCCTCTCTATTAGGTTGCCCCTGCCACTCAAGCATCCTTTTAATAATCTCTTTAGTAAAGGTACTTTCTCTTGTTCACCTCTTCTTCATATTCCTTAATTCCTCTTTGACATGCAGCAATGAAATAGAGTCGCTGACACTGGTGGCCATTTGTTTTTTTTTTGTTGTTGTCTTTTTTTCTTTTTTTTGGCAAAGCCGCAAGTATTTATTGCATTCTGTATAAATAATTACTGGATGGAAGAATGACACTTAGTAGAGAACAATCTAACTTTGACTTTTCATATGCTTTTTGCTATCCATGTGCCTCAAAGGCTCTTGGATTCAGGAAAAGACCTCTGCCTTACAGCTATCAAGTGAAGACATTTCAGAAAATGGATTTGAGATTCAGGAAGTAAACACGATATCAATATTGGGGAAGCAAAAGAGGAGTCACAGGCTTATTGTATTTTTCACACCATTTTAAACTCCACTCGAATATCAATATTTAACACATGCCACTTGATAATCTGTAATTATTTATACATCCCTTAAAGATAGTTACCATGATACCAATAAGTTAAATTGAGAAGAGCATCAGCATTTTTGAGGAACTGGAAACAGAGACAAGGAAATGAAATTGTCTTTGAAAGAGTTAGCTCAGGTAACATTTTACCTGTAAAATTCTTCCATGACATTTGACATTAGTTACTGCTATTGTTCCATATGCATATTTTATTATATTGTTTTCTGCACCATAGTTATACTACATGTTTGCACCTGCCTCTAACATCATACTGTATTTATTTTTTTATACTCATGTCTTATTTATTTTTTGCATCTAAAGCAATAATAATGACACATATTTCACAGTTGGTCCTCATGAAGTATTCTGGGAAATCTAGAATGGAAAGGAAAGATATTCAATATTTAAAGGACATAAATTAGCTCAAGTTGCCTACACTATTACTTCTATGCTTCTATTTTTCTATGCCATTTTTGTTCTAAGAGTAGTCCAATTTACTTATGAATTATTTCACACATATGTGTTTTGGATGTTGGTATTTCAGATACCACATTAATTTGTCTTTTTTCCCATTCAATGATCACTTCACTCTCCTACCCATAATTACAAAAATGTCTATTCTAAAGTTTTTCATTACTCTCTTTGAAAATAATGTCAGGGCGGGAGAGATAGCTTAGTTGTTAAGGCATTTTCCTGCAAAACCAAAGGACCATGGTTTGATTCACCAGGACCCATGTAAGCAAGTGGCATATGCATGTGGAGTTCATTTGTAGAGGCTGAGGACCCTGGTGTGCCCATTCACTCTCTCTCTCTCTCTCTCTCTCTATGTCAGATAAATAAATAAATAAATAAATAAATAAATAAATAAATAAATAAATAAATGAAAGTAAAATATTAAGAAAATCATATCAGATTATAGACAAATGTCTCATACAAGTACGTTAGTTATTCTGAGTTTAGTTAAGCATTTAGTCTTTTAAAAATATTTTATTATTTATTTATTTGAGAGCATGAAAGAGAGAGAAAGAGTGAGCACCAGGGCTTCCAGCCACTGCAAACGAACTCCAGATGCATGTGCCACTTTGGGCATCTGGCTTACATGGGTCCTGGGGAATCAAACCAAGGTCCTTTGGTTTTGCAGGCAAGTGCCTTAATGGGTAAGCCATCTGTTTACTCCAGTTCAGCTTGTTACTTGAGAGTCTCTCTGATTTTAATTCATTGAGATTTGGAAAGAAGACAGACTAGGTGTGAATAGCAGTCACACTTAACTGAGGGAACTGAGTGAGCATAACTGGACCAGAATGAAGAAGTTCAAGTATGTCTTGATGAGTCTGTTAAGACCCATGCATGTACTTTCCATCAAAGCTTGTTGATCTATCAGGATGACCCTTATAACCTCTGACTTTTCTGAATCAGGGCAAAAAGTCATAATGTCTCATCTAGAGAATGACGTTTTAACAGAAGAAATATTTTTGATTCATTAGATTTCAAATTGTTTAAATTAGAACTGCCTTTATTCTCTTAATAGGATATGCAGAAATAAATATTAAAAATAGGGCCTAATGAGCCCAAGTGTACACAAACATAAATAAATCTAGTTAGCCAAATTGTTCACACTGAATTAAGCCTCATAACACCAAATATGGTATATGTCTTAAAGAGTACACTTTAAGATACCCCTTGGACAGTTTCCTAACCGTTGTCTGACACATTAACTTACTTCATTTTGCCCTTAGAAAATCAGTAACTGATTGTTCTGTTTATTTTTGTCTTCATTTGTCATTGCAAGAGGAGCTTTATATGCCGTTGCCTATAGGAGGTTACTTATTCAACTGCTGAAAAAAAAAGTCTGCAATTAAATGGTCATAAGATCTGTCATGTAGCATATTCTCTCTATCACACCTTCCAAGGCTCAGGGATCATTGAAAAAGAAGTGTCAGAGAGATTGTAAAAGCCAAATGCAGGGTAGGGCTGCTTACATATATAGCCTTCCAGACACAAATTGGCCTTGATATTCAGGATCTCACAGTGCCTGACACTACCTACATAAGATCTTCATAATAGGAGAAAAAGATGATGACATCAAAATGAAAGAGAGAATGATTGAAAGGCAGTGGTGGAGGGTAGATGTGAGAAGGTAAAGTGGGGGTGAGGAACAGAATTATCATGGGTTATTATACACAATTATGTCAAGAAAAAGTTAAAACAACCCTGTTTTCATCAAAGAATTGTCAATTCATAACCTCTTCATGTTTTAAAATACTTTAAATTATGATAAATGTATGTATCTTTTAGATCATGAATTGAAAAATGCTTATTTATTTATTGTCATGGAGAACATGATGTTTTGGAACACATGTACATGACGGTAGCCTAGTCATATGTTTAGCTGCTAAAAGAAAGTTTGGGAATTACAAATTCTGTGAAGTGGCTAAATCAAACTAATTTACACTTGTATTTCCTTGTAACTATTTTCTGTGATAAGAGAATTTAAAATATGCTCTTTTGCCAATTTTTGAGAGTATATTACATTAGCCTAGTCCAAGAATATATTACTTAAACTATGTTATACAGTAAATTTCTTGAACATACTTTTAACTGAAATTATTGAGTGTTACAGTCCAATTTCTCTTCTCCTTTTGGTCTGTATTAAAGATAATTCTACTTTGCTTCTGTGAGTTTCCTCTTTTCAAATTCAACACATAAATGAAATCATGTGAATTTTTTGCTGTGTTCAGATAATTTCATTTAACATGATGTCTTTCACATTCATCCATGTTGTCCTAAATGAGTTTCTTCCTTTTCTAAAGGGTGGGTATGTTTTTCACTGTGCATAGACTTAGACAAATATATTGGTAGTATAGATGAGCAAGCTATGAAAAGAAATTCAAATTCTCTCAAGATTGTCACTGGAATTGTTAGTGGTTTGATACATTTGTGGGACAAACAAGAGAACATAGAAAGGTGAAGCAAAAGCTATCACAAAGAACATCCACTGGACTTTTCACCCTGCTAGCCTGACCAATAGTAAAAGTTTTAAACTTCTATATTTGTTGAAAAAATATTGCTATTATTATAATTTCTTCAAAGACCTTGGTCAATTTGCAAAAACATTTGTTTATGGAAGAAGATAGCTGAAATAGTATCTGTATGTGTCCTAAACATACCCTGTCTATTTGAAGAAAATATAAATATTACAGAGGGAATGAGGGAATAAATATGGACATATCAATGCTCACATATAATAAATGGGAGCAGTATTTGTAGATTTTATGAAGAATAGTCTCCTTCCCTATTTCAGCTATTCTTTTCTGAGTCTATCTATGCCTCCTGTTGACTATCCTTAGGTCATGCTGGGAACCCAACAGTCTGACTCTGTGTTGTGAGGTGAAAATGACTCTTGAAAGTTACAACAATATTGACTACATGGTTGACAAAAGCTCTATATTTTCTGGACACCATTTTTTGACATAAAGGGCATTCCTGGTTCCTTTCTTTACATGACCAACATTAATATGTATCTACTACATTTTGGCTCTTTTGACTCAGATTCATTAATGTATAAAGAAGGACATAGGTCCAATTAGGATTTACTTGAACTGGCACATTGACAATATAAAATAAGCTAAATAAGGGAAACATATTATATGTCAGAATATCAAAGTTTCTTTATGAAAAAATAGAATCAAAATAATATATGGAGGCTGCAGAGATGGCTTAGTGGTTAAGGCATATGCCTGCTAAGCCCAGGACCCAGGTTCAATTCTCCAGGTCCCACGTTAGCCAAATGCACATGGTAGCACATGCCTCTGGATTTGTTTGTAGTGGCTGGAGGCCCTGGTGCACCCATTCTCACCTATTCTCTCTCTCTCTCTCTCTCCCTCTCTCTCTCTCTCTCTCTGTCTCAAATAAATAAAATAGATTTAAAAAAAGATATGGGTTGTAGGGGCTGAGGGTGTGGTCTTGACACATTGAACTTTTAGTAGGTCATTATACTATATGCCAAAGAGAAGCTGATGTTTTATTTTTATTTACTTATCTGAGAGAGAGAGAGTGAGGCAGAGGAAGAAAGAGAGAGAGAGGAAGAGAGAGAGAGACAGAGAGAGAGAGAGAGAATGGGCACTGCAGTGTTTCCAGCCACTGCAAACAAACTACACATGCATGTGCTAAAGTGTGTTCTGGGGAATCAAACCAAGGTCCTTTGGCTTTACAGGCAAGCACCTTAACCACTATACTATCTCTCCAGCCCTTTTTTCTAAAAAAAATAAAAAAAAATTTGTTTTATTTATTTATTTGTGAGAGAGAAGGAAGCAAAGGAAGAGAGAGAGGGAGAGACAAAGAGTTAAATATTTTAAAATAGCAAGACAATTAACCAAGTGGATAGCTGTGGAAAGAAAGTCATGGGTAGTTGAAATTGCTACAGAAAAATGTCAAGGTAGATGTCTGGCTATTACATTCAAGAACAAGGCAATTCTATGGAGCACAAACGTAATCATGTCTGTGTGGGAAATTTGTCAACTGGGCTGTGTCAAACATTAGAGGAGATTGGGAAAATGAATATATATGCATTAGGAAAAAAAATATATATGCAACATGATGTCTTGGATTTGATCATAGGATAGAAAACAACTGGTGAATTCCAAGCAGACTTTGGTTTAGTTAATGTGCTGCACCTATGCTCATTGGCTACATCCCTTAGGTATATAAGCTTATTAACATTATGGGAAACAATGAAGGGTAGGCTGAATTTTTGGATCTATTATTGATGCTCTTATAAGTGTAAATTTAATTCAAAATAATGTCCTAAAATATGTGTAAGAGTTAGTTGTCAAATGACTTATGCTTTCCTTGATCCCAAAAATTGTTACTTATTTTCCATTTTGTGGAAGAAAATTATCTATCTGAATCACACTATAAATGTATGGAAAATAGAAATACATTAACTTCTCTTAAATAAAGATTTTCACTTAATAAATTTAAATAGAATGCTACAGATTAGACAAAAATGGAGGAAAAATGTAAACTATAAGACTGTTATCTAAATATAGTTATGTAGAGAAAATGCTTGACTGCAATAGCAGTTACTTCCTCATGACTGGGATATAACATTAACAAGAAGCAGGTTATGTGAGGAAAAGGTTTAAACCAGATTACAATTTCAAGGGAAGTTCCGTTGTGTTGGGGAAAACATGACATACTGGAGATGAAATCCTGTGTTATCTCTTCACACCAATGTGAACGAATTTGTCTGAGTGAGCTAGTCCTGAACACCCCTGGGCTGAACTAATAAACCTCAAGGTCTGCCCTTAATGATGACCCCCACTTCCTCCAACAAGGCTTTACCTCCTAACGGCTTCACAACCTTCCCAAATTGCCACCAGTATGGGAAAAAGTATTCAAAATATATGAGACTATAAGGAATATTTCATATTCAAACCACTACAACTGCCAAGCAAGTCAGCAAAAATCACCTTTTCATGGTCAGAAATTAAGTCTTCCTAATGTGTTTTACTATATAAACTTGCACATAACAGGCAACAATATGTATTTGTTTATGGCTTGCAAAATGTCATGACTCTATTTCTATCAGTCTTTAAACCTACCAAAGAACTAACAGAAAGTGCTGTGACAGTAAAGGGTCTTATATAGAGACATACGTATGCTGAGTTTCTTACAGAGCCTGACATAATGTTCCTGTGGTTTGAAAGTTCTTTTCCTGCCAGAGCCTTTCACTTCAAACTGAAATTGGAAATGTTTGTCCTTGACCTTGAGAAATTATTAGAAGTGTGAATAACATAATGTTTGAATAATGCTGTGGAATCTCAGATGGAAGGAACTCTGTCACTATAATGGAAGGAAGACAGAAATGTTGCCTCTTTTTAGGTGCTGATCAGCACAATGATTAATGTATGGATCTGTCACAAACAAAGCTGAGTGTAGCCTATTATGATATACCTCCAATCACTATTTTCTTCTCTATCAGTACACAACTTTTTGGTAGCAAATTGCTAGGAAAAATCACACATAACTTACATCCAGAGAGAAGCTATAAGTACTAGCTCATTGTCAGCGTGTTTCAGGTTTGAGACAACAGTGCCAAACTTGAACCATGGAGCTCTCTACTATTTGTCATATGTTTTTGGTTTGTGTCAATGTGCAATATTTGAGCATAGAAGGCAGACACTAAATGCAGGTGACACATCCCAGGAGGGGCAGTCAGGATACAGAATAGCACAGTTCCTAGGGTCCACTTTTTGAAATAGCCCTTCAAACAAAACAGAAGGCAAAAAAAAAAAAAAATGTTCTACCAGAAAAAAGTCTAAACATTAAACTATAAGCTGAACTTTCAAAAAGCAAACATATACACAATATTGGCCTGAAGAAGTATTCACATCACAGATATAATCATACAAATGAGGCTTGAAAGGGATTATCTTTCTTTATCAAGTAGAAATACTAAGAATACCAATGCAAGAAGTGCATAAAACAAAATAAAGGAAAGTAGACATTGTATTTTTCCTTGTCATTCAATTCTGAGATTCTGAACATCATGCATGTACAGAGCATTGCACCGGATTCACTGATAACTCGAAATAGTTCATTGTCTGAATCATATAGCATAAATCTTTCTTTGCAATTGGATCCCCAACATTTCTCATAGTGTTTGTTGTTGAACTATCACATAGAGAAAATACTGTTTCACATAATAATAATCACATGAAAATCAAGTGAAAATATGCCCTGCTAGTATGTGCCCTATGGCTTTCACAGGTACCCATCAGCAAGAATCTCCTGGTTTTCCCTGTGTGGAGAAGTGCAGCACCCATACTGCATCAGCTGGAGTATGAGATGTTTCCTCAGAAAGTGGCATCCATATTTCTGTTCTGCAAAAGCAGGTCCTCACTGGGCAGTTTGTGGATCAAAGTAATGTTTGTATTGGTAGCTCATTGAGAATACTCAGTAAGAAAAGAAATAGAATAAGGATGGAGAAAATATATAAATGGAAGGATGGAAGGCAAAGAAGGAAATGGATGGGACCATGGAAGGGAGAGACAGAATCCTTTTCCCAGAGAGACACAAGGACAACTGTTTGACCATTCATGCCAGCTATAAAATGGTACAGACATTTACAGACAGGAGGGGATGATGAAATGAAAGAAAGAAAAGGGAATAAAAAATGGAAAGACATAAAGGAAAAAAAGAAAGAAGAAAATATAGTCTTGTAGAGGAAGAGAACTGTAGAAATTCTATCTTCTTGGCTTAGCAATTAAGCGCTTGTCTGTGAAGCCTAAGGACCCTGGTTCGAGGCTCGATTCCCCAGGACCCACGTTAGCCAGATGCACAAGAGGGTGCATGCATTTGGAGTTTGTTTGCAGTGGCTGGAGGCCCTAGCGGACCTGTTTCCTCTCTCTCTCTTTCTCTCTGTCTCTTTCTCTCTCTGTCTGTTGCTCTCAAATAAATAAATAAAAATAGACAAAAAAAAATTTAAAAAAAATAAATTCTATCTTCTTATGCTGATGATTGTCACTAAAAGAACTAATATAACTAATCTCCCAGTAGTCTCCTATTTGGTCATGAGTATCATTTTAATACAAATAATAATTGTAACATAAACATAAAAAAATTAATAAAACTAAAAATTTACCTTTTCAGTAGCATGGGTTTAAAGAGTAGCTTATTCTCCTGATACATAATATTTGTTCATAGAACATTATTATGTACCTTATTTACAGGGCAAAATTAGGACTGAATCTAAGTTCAAACAAATAAATTTTAGTTTACTGAACTGTAAGTTATAAATTTACAATGCTATTGATGTTGAGTATTTTTAAATCCATGATTAATTTTTTAAAACATATCTCAATTCCAATTTTACCCCATTACCTAGCCATGGAGTAAATAATTTTGTTTGTTCAAGTTACGGACATTTAAATTATAACTCATTAATTCTGCTATACCGAGGAATTGATCAGAAAAAGCTAAGCAGCCAAATGTCTATAATCAGTAAACATTTGGTTTTAATTAGCACTTAAAAATCAGTATATTTTGCCTTTCAAAAAATGAAACATGTAAACAATTATTTTGCTCATTTTATTTGTACTGTAAGGTATGTGTCATGAGGAATTATGAGCTTAGGGAGAGCAATATGTTCTAACAAAAAGTCCAAGGGATTTAAAGTCAAAAGACCTTCCTTTGAGTCTTGGTTCTATGATTTCCTAGCTACGTGACCTCAGGCAATTGATTTAATCTAGCTCAATGTGTTTCTTGCTGTGTGCACCTCTTGTGGGGATAAAATGGGGTGATGTCGGCAAACGTCTATTCCATCCAACAGTCGGCATGAAATGGTCAAAAGGCTGTCCTCTGAGCTGCGGCAACCTGGGAGAGTGCTTAACTGCATCACACAAGAGTGTCGTGGTGCTACATAAAGGAGGAATCAATTTTCAACATGACTTCAAAAAGATAGTTACTTTTAAGCCCGGGAGAATACAAAATAATCTTCCCATGCTTCATTGCAGTAGACAGAGCTCTGTGGAGGTGAGAAAGTACACACAGAAAACAGGGATTCTTCAAGACTAGAGAAAGGAAGCGGCACTCCTGAGGCTGTGAGTGCATAAAGCAGACACTGGGAGCAGGTGCTGGAGGTAAGCTGTAGACACTTGCAGGCATTAGGACTGTGAGTCTTCAATATGTATGTGATAAGAACATAGGAATAGGAATTAGGTAAAGCTGAGAGAAAATTCACACCTCATCAGAAATAAGTTTTATTTCCCTTGTTTGTATTCATATTTATGTATGTTATATACACAATAATATATATATGTACCTATATGTATATGATTTGTTATTAAGTGTACAAAGATTTCATTCCACAGCTCAGTAAAGCTTCTGCATTGTGCCATGGAACTCCACCAGGTTCTAGGTTACCTGAAAAAAACTTCCTGATTGTTCCTGTAATGGAGGTCTGTAATTTTAATTAAATAGTCTCTGTTACATAAGCATTATAAACAACGTTTTTGGTGAACTATTATGGGGAATTCCCCATGAGAAAAGCTCTTAGGACACGTAAAAACTTGTTTGAAGATGATGGTATACTAAACTGCTAAAGCAAAGAATAGTCTTTCCCTGAGATCATCTTAGAACAACATCTCTTAGAGGGGTACCATAAAAGACAAGTCAAGTTCCATTATTTCTTCTTTTAGAGCCAGTTAACTTAAACACACAAAATGGACAAACCAGCCAAGTAGATATGCTCTTCTAATAGAAGATTATATTCGTTTTTAATTATATTTAAATTATTTAATTTTAGAAAAGGCATAACATTATTCTATCAATGTCAGTGAAAACAATTGCAATATGATATAAGCACTGCTGTGTTTTCATTGACTCAGCCATATCTCAAATACCACCATCACTAATAAATAACATGGCAGAAAAGAAATCCTCTGTGTGCCTTGAGTCTGGATTTCAGATATTTAGTATCTAGAACATAAGAGTTATACCTCCGTACTGAGCAGAAATTTGTACACTACATTAAAATGAGAGTTCTTGGTTATTAGAGAGATAATTTGTCAACTGAAGTATTTTACCTCAGAATTTTTATAAAAACTTATTTAGAGTTCTGTCATTAGCTTTGTTCTCTCAACACAGCCTGGGTTCTATGCTCATTTTATTTTGCAAACACAGATGCCATTTTACAAAATAAAGTCCTATGATTTTAAATATAGCTTTGTAATGTGGACATTTCAGTGTACATCAGTTAACACAAAGATAATTAATAAATTCCTATAGAAGTTGTTCAGAAAACATGTTGAAACCAGTTATCTTCCAGAAAGTACTCAGTATCTGTTACTCTCAGACCCACTCAACTAAAATACCAATAACATGACTACCTTCCCTTGAATGGGATGATTAAGAAAATGGTCTTTTTCACATCTGGAGAGGTTCTGTCCCATTTGTCTTTTATAGGCAGTGAGCTACGGAAAATTTAGTTTGTGCTATAACATAAATTAAAATATAAGTCATTATTGTCTACACAGTTACTATATGGAGAAATAAATATGTGTTTGGCTTTGGTGTTCCTTTAAGTACTTCTTACTGAGAATTGGTGTTAGTGCTAGCCCGAAGTGGCTGTGTACCTACCCCGGCTTTGGTCTGTGTTTTCTTTCAACTTTCTTGCTTTGTATTATTGGCCTGCAGTGTGTTTCCCTGTGTTTTATAATGATGTGATTATTTTCTAGAAAAAAAAAATGTTTACAAATTCATTACGAAGTATGTAGGCTACTCTGTTTTCCAATGGCCAGGATTCCATTGACCAAGAGCACACTGATCTTTGTAAACCTCAAATAGACTTTTACATTTGTGTTCCAACTGTTTTTTTTTTAATCACTTTTTGATTTCTCTGGGTTATTGATATCCTATGAATTTGCATAAATGACTTTTTCTGGGAAGTTGTATAGGAATTCCTATGGAATTTCCCTCTAATGTAAATACACTGATCTTTTCTTTAAGTAAACACTTCTTGGTAAATTCTCCTCTGTGAGTTAGAATGGTTAACATTAATTTAAAGCTTTCTATGAGTTTTAAAATAAAAAAATACACATAAAAAAACTATGGGTGTCTGGTACTATATGTCAGAGCTGCTTAACCAAACCAGGGATAATTCTCTTTCAAGGAATATCCTGGAACAATGTGTCACAGAACTTATTCCACTGAGTAGAATGCTTGTAGAGTGATGACTATCTTGCTTAGACAGAGATTAGTTTAAAAGCTTCTTTCTCACTATCTGAAGAGGAAAAAGCTCCTCTAGGTTATTTATATGTATAACTTAAACAAAGGAAAGAACAGAGCAGTATGTTGTAGGTGGCAAATCTGACAGCTGATGATGTTGAATGGTTAGTGCAATAGGATGCAAACAGACAATATCTGAATAGTTTGAAACCAGGTGTTCTGACTGATGTCAGGGGTCTCTAAAACACATCTGCTCTCCTTGTTTCCACTGTTCCCCAACAAGTGCCCTCGAGCAAAATCATCTGCTCCTGGAGCTGAAATTTAGCTTAGCCAGCTGATCCAGGGATTTGCTCTTTAATTGTACTTGTCCACAACATTTACACAGATCTGATAAAGATATTGATCACTTGTGGCCCATGAATATCCAGCTCCACTTCTAATGGCACGCAGTGTAGCATTTTTCTCTTTTCCCTTCTGCCTTGTGCAGAAGGCTCAGTTGCTGTGAAAAGGTTGTGAGAGCTTGAAAGCTGCTTTCACTCAGCCTAAGTCATTGCCTCTTCAGGGTTATCCTATTTATACCAGTTCATTATATTGTACTTAAAATGAAATTACAATGACTCACTTGTAAGTGCAGGTTTCCTAGACTTAATTAGACAGGGAGAATTATTAAACATTTGATAGTATATTGTACATTTGATCTCAGTATTGAATTCTTATTGATAATAATATACACACCATGTAATGTAACGTGTTCCTCTCACTGTAAGCTTAGGTAATTTTCCACGATTTAAAAGCTTTTCAGATGTCAGACTCTCCCTAATGTTTGGCACACAAATGTTTTCTAGTGAGGTAGATGTTGCCCTTAACCAAAGATAAGACCATTTGATCAGGTAAAGAACAACATCAAGATCATCTGGACTAGGGAACAGTAATTCAAGGTCTATATTTCAAGTCTGCCCTTGACTAGGTGGAAGATCTTATGAGAATTATTTAGCTGTAGCAACAGATCCCATAAATAAGATGTTTTCCATCTCTGTTAGCTCTAAAGTACAATGATTTAACATGTTTTCATGATTTCATCATAGGAAGATCCACAATAGTTAATCAAAGAACTAATGTCACCAGACTCAGCCCATAGTCGTTGCCCATAATGTTATAATGTATGTTCCTTATTTATTTAGGTCTCAGCAATATTTATTTTTATTTTTATTTTTTATTTTTTTGGTTTTTCGAAGTAGGGTCTCACTCTGGTCAATGCTGACCTGGAATTAACTCTGTCATTTCAGGGTGGCCTTGAACTCATGGCAATCCTCCTACCTCTGCCTCCCGAGTGCTGGGATTAAAGGCGTGTGCCACCTGCCCGGCTAGCAATCTTTATTTTTTTAGAAAGGCACAAGTAAGAATGTGCATAAATTGGATTCAACATTTTAAGTGCATTGAAGTATTAAAGTGTCAATAAATCAACAAATTGTTATATGACAGAAAACATACAGGAAATGTATGCAACTAGTCTTGGAACATTAAATACTTAGGTGAATACCTGAAAAGTTTTAGCAGTACCACCATAGATACATAATGCCTTTCACAATCCAGTTTTCTACTTAAACATGTTTTTAAGCTTTCTAAATTTATTAGATTTTTAAAAATGATTTTAGTAGAAGCAAAATAAATCTTAACTTAAAAATATAATATGTAATCACATAAAAACGTAGCATAATAAACTATTTTATTACAATTTCATCATATGAATGGAAAATATAGTGTTAGTGCTTTTACCAGATGGTTCTATCTGCATGCACAGTGAGGGAGAGTTCACATAATGGTCACAAGCCACATCAAATTTATTCTGTGTGGTAGATAAAGGTCTTTTAAAGGTCTAACTCCACTTGTGGAATGAATTTCTTATCATGTATGAATTCTGAGTGTAGCATATTTTTTAAATCCTAGCTAAAATGGGGTTTGTCTCTAAAAAGAGTATATATGGAAAATTTCACAGCTTTGTCTTGACAAAAAATTAGAAAAGCATTGCACATGGCATGGTTACCAACATTAAAACAATTCTTTATTAATTATGAAGAAACTTATGTAGGACAAGTTATTCATGTAAGGAAGAAAATGGGAATGCTATCTCTAGACAAGGACATGGGTTTTTTTGGAACACAGGAAAATTAGGAAGATATATTAAAATATGTTTTATATCATGGAACATTACAGTGTTTTCATTTAAATAGTGTAATTAAAACATTTTAAGACTTGATTGAAAAGTTAATTTCCTTCTACCTGATGCCATAGGAAAAATTTCCCTGCACATTACTCTTTACAAGCACATAAACATCATCATTACAGTTACTACTACATTCCTATCACCTTACTAATACTACATTATTGCTATAATATTATTATTACTATTATTACTAACATTACATAGTACATATCTGCTATGGACAACATTGAATTGCATAAGGTTGCTGTCTCACTTGCTTAACAAACTTTATATAATTCCCAATTCCTGACAGTTATGTCTATGGGACCAGGGATGGGAGCTAATAATTGTTCTCCAAACTTGGCCATTTTGTTCCATTCTGATGAGATAGCAATATATTGCCTTGCATGCAGATTTTCTTGTTTTATATCAATACTTGTTTTAAGTTTGGGAGTTTATTTTAGATGTCTTAAATATTAAATTGATATTTTTTCCTCATTCATTTTTCTGTTTTACTTTACAGTTGTGTATAGGTGACATATATCAGTCAGATAAGAACTAGTGTGAAGGAGGAGCAGACAAATCAATAAGAAAGAATATTCTTTAGAAAATACTGTGACATTTTCAGAACATACAAATAGAAATAAGGTTTGTTTTTTTTTTTTTTTTTACATCAAGTTTTTTCAACAGTGGCCAATCTGATCAGAAAACACTTTGAGTTTAATAAATTGCTTTGGTTGAAGAAACATCATGGAAAGTTTAAATTATTAGTCCATGATAACACATCTAGTAATAAAACAGACTGCTATTAGCTCATCTCCATAATATAGCTACTTAACTTTTGGGGGATTATGACTTTAATAAGAAAGACAAAAAAGGCGTGTCTGAAACCTAGGGTCTACAGTCTGAGCTCTCCTGTGTGATCCACGGAACTAGTGAACATTATTAGTTTCAAATGTAAACCATTTACCATATCATTAGCAATGCTGATATTAATTTCCCTATTCATGCTATAGTACATGTTTGGGTACCCTAGAAAGCAGACCAACAATTGAAATCATGGACTGATACCTATATCTAAAATACCAACTTCTTTTTAAGTAGGTGAACTGGAATTCACTCTGTAGTTCTAGGCTGGCCTTGATCTTATGTTGATCCTCTTACATCAGCCATCCCAGCGATTTCTGGGGCTAAAGGCATGTGCCACCGTGCCTGACCCTAAAATATTAATTTCAATGAAAATTTTATTTTTCTTCAAAATATTTCCTATATCCCTTGCCAAAACTTGATTACAGCACTTTTTGTTTTTCATTAATCAATAAATAGTTATCTATTGATATTAATATTTGCATTTTGCTGATTATAGGTAGGGTTTAATATGCTTTAATATTTATAAGCCAGGTATGTTTCTTCCTCTAGCTTTAAAATATTATTTATTTATTTACAAGCAGAGAGAAATAGAGAGAAGATAAACAGAGATTAGGCAGGCCACGTTCTCCAGCTTCTGCAAATGAACTTTAGGTGCATGTGCCACTTTGTGTATCTGGCTTTATGTGGGTAATGGGGAAGTGAACCAGGGTCATTAGGTTTTGCAGGCAAGTACCTTGATTGCTGAGCAATCAATCTCTTCAGATCTTCTGTCTTGTTTATATCATATCTCATATCTTTTGTTTATTTGGTGTGGATATTTTCTATTCTAGTTGGAATTCTTTATGTAATTTGAATGTTAATATTTTTGTTCTATTCAACTGAAGCAACTTGCACAATCTATTCACTTCATCATATTTTTACTTAAAGGAATAGCCATGTATGTTTATGGCTTTTTGAACATAGAAGATTGATTCATTTAAAATTCAAAACTGGGGCTGGAGAGATGGCGTAGTGGTTAAGCGCTTGCCTGTGAAGCCTAAGGACCCCGGTTCGAGGCTCGGTTCACCAGGTCCCACGTTAGCCTGATGCACAAGGGGGCTCACGCGTCTGGAGTTCGTTTGCAGTGGCTGGAGGCCCTGGCGCGCCCATTCTCTCTCTCCCTCTATCTGTCTTTCTCTCTGTGTCTGTCGCTCTCAAATAAATCAATAAATAAAATGAACAAAAGAAAGCAAGCTTTTTAAAAAAATAAAAATAAAAAAAAATAAAATTCAAAACTGTTTCCCACATTAATATCTAAGAATTTGTAAGTATTCTCACAAGATCATCTTTCTCCATTCTACAAATGCTTTTGTGAAGAATTAAAGGCATACATAATTTTATGGATTATTTATTTTATAATTTATTGGCAAGGGGTATAGGAAATATTTCAAATAAATGTGAAAATTTTTTATTGATATTGGCAATTAGTTTATAAACTTTATAATTTCTAACAAATTATCCACAGATTGAAGTCACTGTTGAAGAATACTAGATTTTACTCTATACATTATATTCTTAGTACATTCCCATATTAATATCACATAGTTAATTTAAACATTATTTACATATATTTAAGTTTCATTTATTATTTTGATTTATCCTGCTCTCCATAACCATAACTTATTGGCTGGCGTAATCTCTTGGAAATCTGTAGGCGTAGGCTCTCTGAATCTCTGTTTTGGAAAATGCCTTAGCCTCTGTCTTCAGTGGATAATTGCTTGTCTATGTTTAACAAGTAGTTGAAATGATTTATTTAGTATAGTTTCCTAGTTTTCAAAAGTTGTTGTGAGGGCTGGAGAGATGGCTTAGCGGTTAAGCGCTTGCCTGTGAAGCCTAAGGACCCCAGTTTCGAGGCTCGGTTCCCCAGGTCCCACGTTAGCCAGATGCACAAGGGGGCGCACGCATCTGGAGTTCATTTGCAGAGGCTGGAAGCCCTGGCGCGCCCATTCTCTCTCTCTTCCTCTATCTGTCTTTCTCTCTGTGTCTATCGCTCTCAAATAAATAAATAAAATAAATAAATAAATAAAATAAATTAAAAAAAAAGTTTTTGTGAATTTTAGAAATTATTTTCTATAATATGTATGGATTTAAGGAAGGTATGTAAAGCTGTAGCGTATATTCCATATACTTTCTTGAAAAGGGCATGTAGTTATTCATTATACTGTGCCCAATATGTCTACTATACTTCAAATTCATTTATGCAAAAAAATATATTTTTAAATTTTCTCTGAATAATTTAGAATGACTTAAATTCATAATAAAGCATATATATCTGATATCACTAGCATCAAAGAGAACATTGATATTTGAACTTAATTCAGTTTTCTTACCAGCCAGATCCCATTTTTTTCAAATATACCATTGTAACTGATGGTTTCTTATAACCCTTCCTGGCTTAGAATCTTTCAGAATTTCCCTCATGGAGAATGATCAGTATTGTTGCTCTTGCTGTTATTTTGTCTGTTTACAATTTCTCCCAGAGTAATACTTTTGTAATGTTCAAACTTATCCACTTGTTTCCTTTCTGTCGATACCAAAGAGCTAAGTGCTCTGAAAGTTTCAGAGTACTTTTTCACTTTTTCCACATATAGCAGATGATCAGCAAGAGAATATATAGACAGGCCTCCATTCACAAGGAGGGACTGTTCTCTTGGATGATGGGTCTTTCAGTAGAAGTCTGGGCCAGTTACCTCGGCATGCCTGGCTTGTGCCATAACACTCTGCTATTTGCATTATTAGCTTGTCTGCAAGTCCCAGGAGATAACATGAGACCTTCCAAAAAAACAAATGTGTATATGCTGGCTAGAAATATTTCCTTACATTGCCAAAGCAGTATCTCCATTTGGTTCTTTCTTTCTTTCTGAAGAATCAAGCTCACACACTGTGTCATGTTAAGAACTCCTAGGGTTTTTGAGATGCAATTGGCTCCAGTTTCAATTATCACAGTGGTTTTCAGCTCTGTGTTTTCTGCACTCCTACCTGAGATGCACTTCCTCTATGTTGCTCGAGAGCTTTTCTCTTTGTTTCTAAAAAGCACAGCTTCAGGGAACTCAACATATAGAACATGTCTGGTAATCATATATTTAGGAATCAGAAAAATAATTACTGTGTTATATGTTGACACCAGTACATTACTAGGTGTGGTGGTTTGATTCAGGTGCCCCCCCATAAACTTAGGTGTTCTGAATGCTAGTTTCCCAGCTGATGGATATTTAGGAATTACTGCCTCCTGGAGGAAGTGTATTGTTGGGGGCAGGCATATGGGTGTTATAGTCAGCTCTCCTTGCTAGTGTTTGGCACACTCTCCTGTTGCTATTGTCCACCTTATGTTGGCCAGGGGGTGATGTCCACCCTCTGCTCATGCCATTGTTTTCCCCTGCCATCGTGGGGTTTCCCCTCGAGTCTGTAAGCCAAAATAAATCTCTTTTTCCCAGAAGCTGCTCTTGGTTGGGTGATTTCTACCAGCAATGTGAACTGGACTGCAACACTAGGTAAATTGAATTTTCCTAGTATAAACTCAGTGTGTATTTTTCAGTTGGATAACTGATGATTTTATTCAGTTCTTGGTCATTACTTTGTCTGCTACCGTCCCTTCCACTGTGTACTTCTTCATTCCTTCTAGAACTTACAATCAGCTTGTGTTGAGCATTCTTATTTGTGTATTGAAATTTTTAACATATATTTTCCATTTCAGTGGTCTTTATGCATCAATATATTTGATCACCTCAATGATTCAAATCTTCTAATTAAATGACTCTTTTGGAACCATTTGTTGAATGTTTCATTTCAATATCGATTCATCTCAGGTGTTCTATATATAATAGAATTTTGTTATAATCAGTAGAACCCAAAAATCAAAGCACATTAAGTAGAGCATTGAGTTATTTCAAGAGAATTGTTGTCATTTGCTGTTTTTAATGCAGGCCCTGAAACTGTGTCTAGTACAAAGCTTACATCCAGTTCTAATATCTTCATAGACCTTTGGGTTTTCTTACCAACCTGACTTTGAAGTCCTTTGTATCTTGACAATCAATAATTCATTCACATATTTAACATTTTTAAGTAAACCCTGAATTATTATAATTTGAACACTTAGTACTTTGGGCTTGCTGTAGAGGGTTTGACCATATCAGTTGACCATGCTAATTTTATCAGAAGTTCTGTGTTCTTTCCTTATCATGCAGATTATGCATATCCTAGACTTGGAATTTACTACTTGTTTTTGGCAAAATGTGAGAGCCAGATCCCAGTTAGGTGTCCTGAATTGATTCTATCAATTGATTGATCAATTGATTGATGCTATCAGTCTTAGATGTTTTGATCTAATAATTCTGACCATTAGTGGGCTCATACGGAGGACCCCAACCTGGACCTTGGGGGGGGGGGCCTCTCCATTTCTAGGAACCTCACCCAGTCCTACTCTAGGCTTTAGCTCTGCCTTCTTTCCTTCCTTCTTGTAAGTGTTATCTGTAATCTAATAAAATCTTTTTGAACTTTATCTTCTGTTCTGTGGATTTCAATACTTTGAATACATAAGTGAAGAATCTGGGGGTCATTGACTCATTGAAAGCTTTGCATAACCATGGAATATTATGCAACCTTAGATCCTGAGTTATTGCCCACCTAAGAGCTAAGACTGTCACCCTCTCAAAGGTACCCCCAAATTCCTGTATCATAATTCCATAAAGCATGACATGTATGCTCAAGAGAGAGAAAAGATATGCCTAATATCAACACACAGCTACTCCCTCACCCAGAAGCCAGGTGATAGCATAGTGAGTCCATTTTTGTGAAAAGAGTTATTGGTTAAGTACAAACAGCTTGGAAGGAACGGAGAGAAAAGGCTTTGGTAGGGGTCCAAGAGAAAACACCTTCCATCAACATACAGAAATAGAGTTCTCTGAAAGCCAGCAAAATTGTCTCACCATTCTTTCAAGATGGAAAGAAGGTGGAGAGGAAATGATAGATCTTCCACCAGCACTAATTAGGTTCATTAATTTTAAAAGGGAAAGCAATTATAGAAATGGGGGGAAATATAAGTACCTTTGAGAGGGCAAATAAAGTGTGGGGGAATGAAATAAAGCTTTGCTTGACATTTTCCTCCTCCAAAGAGAAGTGATAATGACATGAGCCAAAACACTGAGTTCACCTACAAGAAGTAAAGGAAAGTTGAAAACTCCTACAGTGGTAGGACTGACAGGATTTTTTTTTTCTTTAGTAGATAAAGGGTATGTTAATTGAGATTCTCACAGAAGAAAACATTCTAAGCTTAGATTGAATGGACAGGGATTGTATTCAGTGGCTGCATAGAAAGGGGGTCAGAGAGTGGAAAGAACTGTCAGAACAGGAGGCATTTCAGATCCTAAGGAAATAGAGACAGGAAAGGTTGTGTAGTAGCTTCCTAGGCTATTTTAGGCAGTTCTGGAAAAATTCAACAAAGCTGTCAGTGTATATTTAGGATTGTCTGCCTGTGGAATTCTATGTATGCTGGGGGCAAACCCTACTTAGAACCCTGCCATGCTCAGTCACTACCTGAAGTATCCCGAGCCTCAAAGCAGACACTGCAAGAATTTCAGAGGGTACAAACTTGTACCCTTACCCCTTGGTCCCTTATCCTCCCTTTCCTCTAGTGGCTCTCCAGGTGCAATATCTTGTCTGCTATCAGATATATGCAAACGTGGTAGCAAATAGCATGCTAGGTGATGAGGAACAAAAGAGAAGCATTCCCTCTAAACTTAATAAGAAAGTTGCATTATAATGATGATCTTAACCCATTCAACATGCTATGTAAAATAAGAAGAGAAAAACTTGAAATAGAAGCTATAATTTGTTAGAATTTTAGGATAACTTAATTGCTTGTAAAATACAAGTGAATGTATTTATAAATTTGTAACACTAATTAGATAACTCAGCATGGAAGATGGGTCAACATGAAAGAATATTATGTAAAAGTACAATCATTTTTTAAAGTCCTACAAGTGAATAAGAAAAAAAAAATCTCCAAACAATTCACAAATAAACTTAAATGGCCAATATAAGATTAATAGAAAGGAATGATGAGAAGGAAAAGTATCATAATAAATAAGAAATTATTCTCTTCTTATTTAATTAGAAAAAAAATGCTGAACCTATTAATAAGGGATTGAGAAAAAAAAAATCGAGCAACAGTACTCAGAGGGTGAGCTGGGGTAACCACTTTAGGACAATGTGAAGAGCTTTGGAATGTTTGCTCCTTTATACAATAACAAAATGCTCTAGGTTGGGTAGTTTGTAAATGGTGGCTTATTTAGTTCATGATTCTGGAGACTGGAAATTCCATATGCTTACTGCTGGCTTCTTCCCAGCTTCTGATAAGAGCCTCATTGATATCAACATGGCATAGAAGAAGGGTAAGAGGAAGCCAAGGAAAGTAAACTGGTTTGTGTAACAACTCACTCCCATGTAAACTAACTCATTCTGGGAATTCAAGCCAACACAGGAACATAGGGTCTTTGTTTTGTTGTTGTTTGTTTGTTTTTGTTTTCAATTTTGACAGAGAGAGAGAGAGAATAAAAAGGGAGAGAGAGAATGGGCCAGGGCCTTCAGCAACTGCCAACAAACTCCAGACATGTCTACCCCCTTGTGGCAAATGTGTGACAATGTGTCTCCATCACTGTGTTTGGCTGTGTCTGACCTGGAGATCTGAACATGAATTCTTAGGCTTTACTGCTAAGCCATGTCTCCAGCCCCCTTTTTTTGTGTGTTTTATTGTTGTTGTTGTTTTGTTTTTTGTTTGGGGTAGGGGAAGATTCAAACTACAGCATACATGAAAACTGAGTACCCACATAGCCCAGCTCCCGGCAGTATTAGTTTTTTTTTTTTTTTTTTTTGGTAATTTCTAACCATTTATTTTTATTTATTTATTTATTTATTTTATTTTATTTTTTTTTTTTGGTTTTTCGAGGTAGGGTCTCACTCTGGTCCAGGCTGACCTGGAATTAACTCTGTAGTCTCAGGGTGGCCTTGAACTCATGGCGATCCTCCTACCTCTGCCTCCCGAGTGCTGGGATTAAAGGCGTGCGCCACCACGCCCGGCTTATTTATTTTTTTAAGGCTGAATTTTATTTTATTTTTTTCTCAATTTTTATTAACATTTCCCATGATTATAAGAGATATCCCATGGTAATACCTTCCCTCCCCCCACTTTCCCCTTTGAAATTCCATTCTCCATCATATCTCCTCCCCATCTAACCATTTGTTATAAAACATACACCCACATATAACAGCACATCGCTTTTAAAAGGCTAGGCAGTTGTGTACATATGCAATACCAGTATTCAGGAAGTTCTGACAAGGCCAGTCTCCCCCCACACACACATATTTATACACAGGGAGACCCTGTCTCACAAATAATAAGCTAAGTATGGTGGTATATATCTGTAACCCTAGTACTTGGGAAATGGAGGCAGATCAGTTTAGGATCAGGATCATTCTCACCTACTTATTCTAAGTTCAAGTTTAGCCTGGGATACACAGACTCAAAAAAACAACAACAAAAAAAATCTCCCAAAACAAAATGTTTGTGACACTTTCCTAACTACTACTAAGGTCAAGAAAGAACACTGTCAGCTATTCAATCAAGAAGACACCCCAAATGCTGTGTCACAGATGACAATGGCTCTCTTCCATGAAAAGGAGCCGCTATCCTTTTGTTGTTGTTCTAGCCCAGGCTGACTTGAAATTCACTATGTTGTCTCAGAAGGCCACACCCAGCATAAATAAAAATATTTTTTTAAAAAAGAGATTGGATCTGGGCGTGGTGGCTACACCTTTAATCTCAGCACTGAGGCCAAAGAAAGAGGAGCACCATTTGAGGTCTCCTGAGACAACATAGTGAATTTCAATTCAGCTTGGGCTAGAGCAAGACCCTACTTAAAAAAAAAAAAAAAAAAAATACACCAAGCCAGATGCACATGTGTGCTGAGGCCAAAGGCTGAAGTTGGGTGTCCCTCAGTCACATTTCACTATGTAGTCTCAGGGTGGCCTTGACCTCACAGTGATCCTCCTACCTCTGCTGGGATTAAAGGCCTGTGCCATCACGCCGCCCCAGGCTCTCCTCACCTTATCTTTATGCCAAAAGGTCTTTCACTGAACCTGGAGCTGGTCAGACTGGCTTTCCAGAAAGCCCCAGCCATTCTTAATTCATCCCTCCTTAGGAGGGCATGGTTAACAGGTTTGCATGACCACACCCAGCTTTGTTTATCTATCTGAGAGAAAGAGAGAGAAGAGAATGGGGTGCACCAGGGCCTCGGGCCACTGAAAGAACTCCAGAAGCACGTGCCACCTTGTGCATCTGGCCACATCCAGCTTTTCTATGGATTCTAGTATTATACTCAGGCTCTCATATTTACCATCTCTGCAGCTCCCCCCTCCCTTTTTTTAAACTGATTTTGAGAGAGAAAGAGGCAGAAAGAATGGACATGCCTGGGCATTCAGCCACTGTGAATGGACTCCAGATGTGTGAACCCCTTGTGCACCTGTGTGACATGTTGCACTTGAGTCACTGTGCATCTGGTTTATGTGTGACCTGGAGATTCGAACATGAGTTCTTAGGCTTTGCGGGCAAGTGCCGTAACTATTAAGCCATCTTTCCAGCCCTGTTTATTTATTTGAGAGCAATAGAATGAAAGAGGCAGAGAGAGAGAATGGGTACCACAGGGCTTCCAGCCACTGCAAATGAACTCCAGATGCATGTGCCACCTGTTTTATTTTTTTGAGATAGGGTCTCACTATATAGCCAAGACTGGCTTGAAAATCATTATGTAGTCCAGGCTGGTCTTGAGCTTGCAGTAATCCTCCTGCCTCAGCCCACTCTAGTTCTAGGATTTCAAGTGTGTACCACCTTGCCTAGTTTTCAGAATTTCTTTGGAAGTTCTGTTCCAATGCTGGTGAGGGTCAGCCCTCCATTATTCCTTGTAAGCTGTGCAGTACATTATGTCAGAATCAGCAGTTCTTTCCTCAGTGACATTTTTACTAGATTCCCATAGTTCTTTTAATACTTTCTTTTTTTCTAGAGTTTCCTTTGCTCACGTTTTCCTCTCTTGATTTTTCTTTTCTGCCTCTTGTTTCTCTTTGTAAACAGCACTCTTTTCACCATTGTAGAAAACATCCACTTTCTCCTGTAGGATTTTCTGAGCTAGCTTTCTGTTCTGATTGACAGATGGTGTCTGATGGCACTTAACTACAATGCCTGAAGGCACATGCTTCAGCACTACACAATTGTTGGTTTTGTTGGTGGCTTGGCCCCCTGGACCATGTCCTTTCACAAACTGCTCTTCAAGTTCATTTTCATTCAGGGGAAGCAGAGCAGGGAAGTCTTTTTTGCCTGCTATCTGTACCATAAAGGCAGCCATTCCCAGTGAGAGCAGTGCCAACTTCTCTTGAAGCCCGAATCCCTGAGTCTTGATGCACATTCTGGCCAGTAGTTGAGGAGAAGGAAACCAACCCCAGGTGCTCATCAAGGGTATGGCTTGATTAGGTCAAAGGACCCGCCTCCCGCCAGAAACCTCCAGGGAGCATCCACACAACCGCAAACCTGGGTCCGAAAGCTTGTAAAGCTCGGGTCGCTGCTTCTCCCACCTGCCCGAGGTTCTGTGTTAGTTTTTCAGCAAGCTCAGAAGAATATTTGTATTCATGGATTTAAAATTAGATGAGGGCTGAAGAGGTGGCTTAGATGTTAAGCCACTTGCATACAAAACCTAATGATCAAAATTTCTTTCCTCAGTTCCCATGTAAAGCCAGATGCACAAAGTGGCAGATGGGTCTGAAATTCATTTGCAATGTCTGGAGGCCCCGGCATGCCCATTCTCCATCTGTCTTTCTATGGCTATTTGCAAATAAACAAATTTTCAAAAAATAATAAAAGCTGAGGAAACATATTTTCTAAATTATAAACTACACGTGAAAAGAATTGAATTCATACAGACAAGAAGAAATGAGAATGCACAAGAGTGCTCCATGATGAGTTTGTTACATTGATTAAAAGATTAATCATGTTCTTAGACTTTTGTCAAGATTTGCAAGCAATAAGTTCTTATAGAGCTGTATGATACATCTCATACCTTTTCAATTGACCATTTTTTTTCCACAAATTTATCAGTTGTTTAATTAGGTTCTTAGTAAGAAACTTAGAACACCAATTTGTGAGGATAAACTCCATTCATTTAGAGCAAAAACCGACCTCAGGTAGCCCTGGAGCTGAGGAACAACTTTGATCTTTGGCAAAATTTGCGAGTCCACAGCTTTCTGATCCACTTTGCCTTGCTCTGTGATCTCGTATTTCTCCTTCTCTGTGTCAAAGATCTCACCTTCCTGATGCCTGGGCTTCCACAGTTTCTTCTTCTTGAAGTAAGCATCAGTGAGGTGTTTAGGAATTTTAACTTTGCTGATATCAATTTTTGTGGAGGTGGCAATGACAAACTTTTGTTGTATTCTATGCAGAGGAACTCGATTGAGAGAAAGAGGTCCAGTCACAAGTAATAAGCCAGCCACTTTTCAGCTGCTCCAGGAAAACCGCTCTCTTGCCTCTGTGGTGTCCTGTGAGGATGATCAGATGGTCCCGGGAGTGATGCTGGCACGCAGCCTTCTCACATGCTGACCGGAGGGTTTCTTGCCATGGCTCAACAGCTTCCGTGGTGCGTCTTCAGTAGGATAATACCTAGGCATTTTACAAAGTTTAACCACACGGGTACCCATTCTTGTTACCACCGACTGGTTTTGTAACCGTAGCAAGAACCTTTTCCCTTTCTTTCTTTTCAACCTTGGATTTGGCAGTTGAGTACTTCCCCTTGTACAGAGCCTTTCTGGAATATACAGCTAATCGTGAGTACCTGACAATTCCTCTCACCAGGACCGGGTTCCGGCTGCAGTGGGGCTTCCCCTTCTTTGGCTTTGTAATCTTAGGGTCACCCTTTTTAGCCCTGCCTACAGCATCAGCCTTCTTGACTGCAGGTTTCTTCTCAGTGTCTGCTTTCTCGGACTTTTCACCTGCCATCTCGATGAGGTTGTAGAGTATAAAGATCTGTCAAACACAGTTTTGAGAAATTTTTAATTTTTTTATTTTATTTTTAAAAATATTTTATGTATTTGAGAAAGAGAAAGCATGAGAGAGAGAGAGAGAGAGAGAGAGAGAGAGAGAGAGAGAGAGAGAGAGAGAATAGATGTACCAGTACCTCTAGCTACTGAAAACAAATTCCAGACACATGCACTACCTTGTGCATCTAGCTTACATGGGCACTGGGGAATTGAACCAGGGTCCTTAGGCTTCACACATAAGCACTTTAATTGCTAAGCCATCTCTCCAGCCCCAGTTTTGAGACATTTAAATTGTGCAGTGAGCATTGAAGTGACTCAGGGAATTACAAACAACTATCATATGGTTCCTCAATCCCACTTCTGGATCTATATTCAAAGGAAGTAAGTCATGATATTAAAGAGATATATTCAGTTCCTTTTTGCCTCATTCTAGCCAAGAAATGACATAAACTATATTAGCTCCCTTCTTGTTGCTGTGGCCAAATACTTAACAGGAAGCCATTGAAGTTAGGGAAGGTTTCTTTAGGTTTATAGTTTGAGTTGCCAATCTATCAAGGTAGGAAAGGCATGGCAGCAGGAGTTTGAGGCAGCTGATCACATATACTCCACACCAAGGAAGCAGAGAGCAATGAATGCTGCTTCTCAGCTCACTTATCACTTTCTATACAGTTGAAGACCCCAATCCACAGCTAGGGTGGATCTTTCATCTCAATTAATCCAGTCTAGAAACTCCCTCACAGAAATGTCCAGAAGTTCGATTCCATGGAGATTATCAATACTGCCATGTTAACAACTAAAGATTAACCATCATCAACCTCATATCCAGACATGCATGGATAAGGAAAACATGATTCAGTGGAGTGTTTATTATTGAATCTTAAATAAATAAAATTCTGCCCCAGGTAGGACACAAAGGACATTATGGCAAGTGAAAAAGGTCAAAGAAGCCTAATTGTTGCGTGATGTCATTTAAATGAAGAGTCTATGTATAGTCAAACTGATAGAGGCAAAGAGTTGAAAGGTGGTTGTCAGGAACTTAGGTGATGGGGTAATACTGGTCAAATGTTCAAGACAAAATATCCCTAGAAAAGAGCTGCATAGCTTAGAATCTATATTTAACAATACTGTAATATATACTTAAAAATGTGCTGCAAAGATGGACCTTTAGCCAAGCATTCTTATTATCTTACAATGAATGACTCTTGAAGAAGGGAAATTAGAGATTATGGGTTTATTTTATGATATGTACTGTGTTAATGGTTGCATCAATATTGTGCTTATATTCAAACTCATTGAGTTGTATACACTACATATATAGATTTTTATATATCAATCACCCCTCAGTGGAGCAGCTTAAAGATCATGATGCAAACCACACTTAATCTTTTTCAACATGCAGATGAATATTTTGAAATCATAGGAAACATAAATTAAGGCTTAAAATTTTTAGGTACATAAACATTCAGCATTGTATTAAATGTCTGCACGAAAAGTTTATATTAAAAAAAAACTACAATGAGATGTAGATTTTAGTGCTAGAAAAGAAAACAGTAATATTATGTGGTTTCTTTTTATAATATAGGTGAAATTACAAAACCCATGGTTGCTCTGAAGAAATAGTCAAGTTATTATCTTTTTTAAAGCAGAAATGTATATGAACTATCTGATACTTTCCATTATTGTTTTATTTAAATCACATTCAATTAAACGGTAGATAGCAACTAGAGCTTTGTATTTTAATTAAGTATTATTAAGTTCCCATATAATGAAATTGGCAGATGCTCTCTGTTTGGGGGAGTATGATTAGGAATTCAAGCAACTGAGAAAAGCAATGAGGAATCAAACATAATATGAGATATAAAAGCATCATATGACATCTATTATTAATCCATTGTTTTTCTAATACTGCACTTATAAACCTTAATACTGGCATTAAAGCTAAACTAATAAAAGTGAATAATTTCTTTTCATGAAATATGCAGTTTGGGGATAATTTTTAATGAAAGGAGCATTTTTTTAATTCTAAAAAATGATATAATGCCATCTTTACAAGTAATTTCAATTTTCTTTTTTAAACTGATCCTTGGATTGTTGTTTTTAAAATACCCCATCTGTTCTTTTTCTACTTTTCTATTGGATAAAAGGAAGCTATTCTCAAATGCAGGCAACACAAAACAGCACAACCATTTTTTTTAAAAAAAAAATCTAACAACAAAGGTTAGATTTAAATTTATTTGGGAATCAGCTTAAATTGATTATTTTGAGATGGAATGGATACAACTTACCTGATAGTGTTATCAGAATATCCTTAACACTAAGAGGCCAAGGAATGTTCACTTGTTCTTTTTATGATTGGAAATCTTAATCTAATGTTACATTTCTGAAAATTGCCATGTTGGTCATATTTGCCCGAAGGTCCAGGGATCATAACCATACAAGACATGAGTTGCTATTGCCACACTAATGCTTGCCTAAGGAAGAGGGATATCATTAGTGGCACCTTCATGTACCATAGTGAAATCATTCAAATTCAGTTTTTGTCATGGTCAGTCATTCCATCTCCAAAATTTAAGTGTCTGAGAGCTAAAAACTATTCTCCTCTGGGGAAAAAAAAAAAAAAAAAAAAGAACTACACTTTCCTTGGACTGACCTCAGCTGGGGATGGAACTGTACTCAAGAAACTGTCTCTCTCCTTGTGGCAGTCTATTCCTGCCCATACACTGCAAGGCAGTGAAGATGACTGTGGGCTCTTCATTACCCACACTTAGAGAATATCCTTCAGCGGGATTAGTGATGAAAGGATTCCAAATGTAAATTCCCAGGACATTCTACAAAAATGAGTTTCAGTAAAAATGCTATTAACAAGCTGGTAGTCATTTTCTGCTGCCTTAAGCTCACAAGCAACCAGGGAAATTAACATGGGTAGAGGGGATCCAGTAAAGGATCCCTCAGGGAGTGGAGGAACAGTGGGAATATCCAAGCAGAAGAGAACACAATCCTAAGAATAATGACAATCATAGAAATCAGAGCTAATGTAGTAGAGTGCCCAATTTGTGCTAGGCCTTGTGTGAAATGCTTGGTATAACTTATTCACCCCCGCCCCAGCAACCCTTTTAGATATGAAGTATGATTATACCCATTGTACAGATGAGGTAATGAGACATGAGGAATGACAAACTTACCATGCTCACAGTTTTAATGACTATTTCACTTGAGGCTTAGGAAGATGAAAGACCTTAATTTTTAGAAACAAGATATAATTATAAGCCAATAACAGTGGCATATGCCTTTAAAACCAGTGCTTGGAAGGCAGAGGTATGTGGATCACTGTAAATTTGAGACTATCCTGAGAATAGAGTGAATTCCAGATTAGCAGCCTTGGCTAGAGTGAGGCCCTACTTTGAAATATGTATATTAATATACATATATCTATATATATAATATACATATTTGTATGTATATATATTTCTATGTGTATATATGAAAGTTCAGATTTGTGTTGTGTTTATCAATGATAGAGATAACTATCAAACTAGCATGATTTCTAAGACAATTATTAGAGGTAATGGCTAGTAATGAGAGCACATGATACAATAGTGGTATTTTAAGTGATTTTCATGTGCTACCTAATTCAATACTCTTGACAACTTTTAAATGAAAATAGCATTATTCTCTTATTTTTGTATGATTAAACAGAGAAAATGAAGGTTATATTTCTTGCTCAAAGTCCCAAGAAAGCAAAGGCTTTAGGACCCAATACAGGTAGTTTAGCTCTAGCACTGAGATCATATCAATAACACTAACCATGGAAAGAAAAAGCAATACCTTAACTATGTTAAAGCAGTAGTAGTAATTGCCATTTTTGAAATCTGGTTACATCCTTTCATTACTAAGAATAATAAGAACAATCATGAATATCAATAAATTAATTTTGCATTTATATTTATTTAACAATACAAAACATTATCAGAGAGACAGAATTGGTGCACCAGGGCCTCCAGCCACTGCAAATGAATTTCAGATGTACATACCACCATGTGTATCAGGCTTATGTGGGGTCTGGGGAATAGAACCTGGGTACTTAGGCTTTACAGGCAAGGGCCTTAACCACATCCGTACAGCCCTGGACATTGATTATAAAGTCAAAGGGAACACTTCCTTTTTGCACAGTGTTTTGCAGTTTTAAAACTATTTTCCAGCACTGTTTTGAATAATGCAAACTTACCAACACTAGTACTAACATGACCATTGCGCAGAGGAAACTGAACATCAAAGCAGGTACAGAGTTTGGCCATGTCCACAAACTTTTCAAGTATCAGACTTGTGGTCTAAATACTGATATTCTTACTCTAAGTGTGTTGTTCTAGTTTTGTAAGTAATGTGATTATCAGCTAGGACTGCGCAGATACCATAAAAATCGTGGCTGTAACAATGGGAACTTAACCAAAACCCTGTCTCAGTGCATAAGCATATTGAGATTAAGGTTTCCCTCTAAATTTGGGGAAGCAAATCCAATTCATCTCACACACTTAAAATCTTACTAAAAGTGTGATAAGCATTTAGAAGGGACTTATCCTACTATGTGACTATCTCATAAATCCATGAGAACCAGGCAATAGATGCAATGGAAAGAAAGAGAATATCTTTTGGAATATTGATTATAAATAATGAAAACTAAAAGCTAAACTATTTTACTGATAATGGCCAAAGCTTAAACCAGTATGGTGGTTTGCATGTAATATCCCTTGCCCTATAGACTCATGTATTTGAACAACTGGTTTATAACAAAATGGTGTTATGTGGGAAAGGTATGGAACCCTTAAGATGTGTAGCCTTGCTAGAAGAAGTTTCACTGGCTTAATATACTGTTTGCTTACTCTTTACATCCTTCCTGATGATGTGATGATGTGATACAGGGTTTCTGCCCTGCCATCTTTCACCACCATTATGGTGAAGCTGTAATTATAAACCAAAATAAACTCTTTCCTTCTGTACATTGCTTCTGGTTAGGTATTATGTCTCAGGAATGAGAAAGTAACTGAGAAAGGAGTTACTTATTTTTCTAAATAAAAACATTAAAGAAAAATTTATCATTGTTTTGAAAGTTCATTTAATTATTAACATCTCTATTAATAAAAATATATTTAATTTCTTTTAAGAGTCAAACTCCATTGTGAAGGTTGTAGCAAATGATTTCTTGAAAACTCAGATAAACTTAGATTTTTATGTCGTATCAAAATATTACCACCATAGGGCTTGAGAGATGGCTTAATGGTTAAGGTGTTTGCCTGCAAAACCAAAGGATCCCAGTTCAACTCTCCAGGACCCACTTAAGCCAGATGCACAAGGGGGAACATGCATCTGGATTCTCTTGCAGTGGCTGGAGGCCCTGGCATACCCATTCTCTCTCTCCCTCCCTACCTCTTTCAAATAAATAAATAAAATAAATTAATTTAAAAAAAAAGATTACTGCCATGCATCTGTAAAAAAGGATTAGAGTTTAAAGATACAGTAATGACAACAATCACTGTAATCTGGTTGGGTAGATGGCATTCTTTGTTTTCATTATGTCACATTTTAAAAGTCAACTTTGTAAAAATCATTTTTGAAAATTATAAGACACATTCAATTTAGTATAATAATAAGCCAGTTAAAAGTTAAGCCTAAATAAAGCCACATATTTTATTTATTTCTTTGTTTATTTGAGAGAGAGAGAAAAATTCAGAGAAAGAGAGAGAACATCAGTGTCCTAGCTACTGCAAACAAACTCCAAATGCATGCACCAACATGTACATCTGGCTTATGTGGGTTCTGGGGGTTTAACCTGGGTCTTTTGGCTTTGCAAGAAAGTTCTTGAAATCACCTCTCCAGCCCAAGCCACAACATTTTAGACATGTTGAAGTACAGTTTTAAAATTTTATTGTAAAATTCAAATCTTTTCTCAATGTTGTTGTCATAAAATCATATAGTAAGAAATATCTAGTGTTATTCCAATTACAAGATCATTTATGAATCATCTGTAGTTCATATAGTTTTAGCCATAATTACCAACTTGAATAAATTTTAATAAGACACATATCCTGTAACAAACAACTATTATTAACTACTTCCAATATGCAGTGTTTCTGGTGGTTTCTGTTTATTTTGTTGCCAATTTTTCATTTCCAATTCCAAAATATGGTGAGTTTCCTATGAATCATATGAGAGAAAGTATAAATTTCAACAAAATAGGTTAAGAGTGATATTACTATCCCTCAGAAGCTTCTTTGAAAATTCTGTCCTATCTAAATAATAAAGTCTTTCAAAATTGAAAAGGCTAGTTGATGCTCTCTGTGATTGATATGATGAGCAAGGAAAGCATCACTATCATCAATCTTCCATACTTTTTGAAGCTTATTAGTAGGAAAAGGAAAGTGAATTTTCTTTCCAGGTTCCTCATGAGTAAGATGAGAATATGTCACTCTTCAGCCCTCCCTTTTACCCCAATGACTAATGGTTATCTCACATATCAAGAAAGTTGCTCAAATTAGTCAACTGTGCCACCAACAGTTGATTGGCACTCTTAGTGAGCAATGAGCACCTTGGCTTCTTATACATTAGGTTTTCAGGCTATTATTATTTATTTAGTGTCTCAGTAAGTGAATGAAAAGATGAATATTGGTTGTCTGAAGTGGACATGAATAATTAGACATACTGGTTTCTTCATCCCTCACAAGCTTACACCTTAGCTCTCTTCTAGTCAGCCTCACCCCCAGTCTCACACCTAACTCAAGGCATACTCTTAATTTTGAGAAGAAAGACAAATGGATAAGTTTGGTCCTACTCAAAATATGAGTTTAATTTAGACATGACAGAAAGGAGTTTAATAGTTTTTTGTTTTTGTTTTTTTTTTTTTAATTTTTTTTCAGATAGGGTCTTGCTCTAGCCCAGGCTGACCTAGAAATCACTATATAGTTTTAGAGTGACCTTGAAGTTACAGTGATCCTCCCACCTCTGCCTTCTTAGTGCTGGGATTAAAGGTGTGTGCCACCATACCTGGCAGAATTTAACAGTTTTTATTAAAAATAAGAATTGGGGGTTGAGAAGATGACTTAGTAGTTAATGATATTACTAGTAAGACCTGCCAGCCTGGGTGATTGCCAAGCCACCCAAGTAAACTGGACACAAAAATGGTTCAAGCATCTTGTGTTCTTTTGAACATAAGCCTTGGCATGCCAATCACACACACACACACATACACACACACACACACACACACACACACAAAGAGAGAGAGAGAGAGAGAGAGAGAGAGAGAGAAATGAATGAATAAAGAAACACAATACAACCCCATGCTCTTAGGAAATTATTGTTCATGTTCAGGTAAACATATGTACAGAATATTCATGGCCATTATAGTTGCAGTAGTCAAAATCTTAAAATATCCAATTGTCTTTCAGTGGGGGAAAAGTTAAACAAATCTATGATATGTCCATTTTATGGTGTTATGATTGAAATGTGATTTGTCTCCACCAAAACTCAAGTTGGAGCTTGATGTATTTTAGCCTTAACAAGAGGTATAAGAATTAAGAGGTGGGACTTAATGGATGGTGACTAGGTCATTATGGGTATAACCATTAGAAGGGATTAATGTCAGTCATATAGAAGTGGATAAGGTCTGTTGGGACTGGATATATAACAAGAGTAGATTGTCATAAAATGAGTTTGGCCTTTTGGCCTCAGTCTTTGTTCCCCTCTTCCTGTGTGGCCTCTTTCTCTATGTGACCCCACCATATAATGGAATATACCATATTGTGAAACAGCCAAGCATTCTCACCAGATACCACTATAGCAACACAAAGTACCACTCAACAACAACAAAAACAATAATAATAATAATAACAATAATAATAATAATGGCACATTCAGCATAATGGATTATTTAGAGAATTGATAAATAGTGGAAAGCAGTCTCCAAAGCAGCATTCTCTATTGCCCCATCTGCATAATATTCTGGAAATAAGGTAACTATATAGATGAATAGCAGATGAATCCTTGTGGTTGAGAAGAATTAGGATTTGTGAGGAGTGGAAGGTAGGCAGTAGTTGAGGTAGGTATCAGAACTATGAAAAGGGAGCTCAAAAGAACGTTACAGTGATGGGGCAGCTCTATATATTTACTGGTGGCAGTTATATAAGACTACATGTGGGATACAAAAGGATGGAGCTGCATCTGGGTACAAAGGAGTGAGTATAAATAACCAATGTAACCTAAATAAGCTCTTGAGGCTGTATATATAGCACTCCATAGTCTTGACATTGAACAATACTTATATGAGGGATTGAGTGAAGCATGCATAAAATCTTTTTTATTTATTTATTATTTATTTATTTTAAGTAATTAACAACTTCCATGATTGTAAACAATATTCCATGGTGATTTCCTTCTTCCCCTGACTTTCCCCTTTGAAACTCCACTCTCCATCATATACCCTACCCCTCTCAAACAGTCTCTTTTATTTTAATTTTATCATCTTTTCCTCCTATTATCATGGTTTTGTGCCGGTAGTGTCAGGCGCCGGGAGGTCATGGATATCCAGGCCAATTTGTGTCTGAGGAGCACCTTGTAAGGAGTCCTACCTTTCCTTTGGCTTTTATATTCTTTCTGCCACCTTTTCTGCAATGGACCCTGAGCCTTGGAAAGTGTGATAGAGATATTTTAGTGCTGCACACTCCTCACTTCTTCTCAGCACTGTGATGCTTTCTGAGTTATCCCATGGTCACGGCCATCTGAAAAGAGAAAATTCTCTAATGAAAAAGTAAGAGTAAAACTAATATATGGGTATGAACATTAAGAGAAGTACATACTGGGCAGTTTGATGAGCATAGAATCTACATTTAGCCAGATAGCCACAGATGTTACACCCCTGGGGCTCATGACTATCCCTGCTATAGGTTTTCAGTGTCAGGGATGTATTCCCTCCCATGTAGCAGACCTCCAGTCAAATTAGAGGGCAGTTGGTTTCCCCCATAACAGATGTGCCACTATTGCACCTGTTGGCTCGCTGGCCTGGTTGGCCAAATATAAGGCTTGTAGTGTCCAATGTGGAATATCTTCACTGGTGATTTCTCTCATTCCCATTGCACTGCATGCAGTGTGGCTCTTTTCAGCTTTCTTTCAGTTGGTCTACATGGAGGAGGTTTTCAGCTCAGTTACAGCAGGATTTCTCAGTGGTCTTGCAGCCCAAGTATGTAGACTCTTCAGCAATAGGTTCTTACCATCTATTCCTGGTGGGAAACCAAGGGCCTCGGCTATGGCCTATAATGATTTGGGGGCATCAGGGATCTCCCTGGCCAATAACTCACTGGATGGTATTCCATCTCTGGCACTGAAAATTTTCTAGTAACAATCTATGGCTTCTGAGTTCTCCATTGTCCAAAACAGCAGGATTCCATATGATATATTTATGTCCTCTTAGATTTTGAATAGCCCTCCTTCCATCTTTCCTTTATTCAATCTCTTTCCCTGATCTCACTTAGGCCTTTTCACCCCCATTAATCTGTTGTTCTGCTTACATATATACAATACCATCCTATTAAGTACCCACTCCACTTCCTTTCTTTTTCCTTTATATCTCCTTTCTAGCTTACTGGCCTCTGCTGCTGAGTTTGTTTGTTTGTTTGTTTTTTCCTACTCATACTCATACTCCATCATTTGTAGCTAGGATCCACATATGAGAGAGAACATGCAACATTTAGCTTTCTGGGCCTGGGTTACCTCACTTAGTATAATTCTTTCCAGATTCACCCATTTTCCCGCAAATTTCATAACCTCATTTTTGTTTATCTCTGAGTAGAACTCCATTGTATAAATGTGTCATATCTTCATTACCCACTCATCAGTTGAGGAACATCTAGGCCAGTTCCATTTCCTAGCTATTGTGAATAACATGACAATAAACATGGTTTATTAAGTATCTCTCAGGTAGTAAGACGAGTCTTTAGTATATATGGCCAGGAGTGCTATAGCTCCATTTCCCTGATGGCTAGGGATATAGAACATTTTTAGATGTTCATATGCCATCTGTATTTCTTCTTTTGTGAACACTCTATTTAATTCCTTTCTGGACATGTTTTCACAGTTTCATGCGAATATTTAATTGTTTCAGAGTGAAAAAGAATGCTTTTTCATCAGTTTGTATGTAACATTACATTTGCCATCAGCCCTACTGAACCATACTCTGCCACAGTAAACTTTGCCCCAAAGGCCTCTGTTCTTTGTTACTTGAGTAAGGAATAGGCTCTCAGTAGGTTTCTGAATCTCCTTTCAAATGCTACTACTACCTTTCAAAGTCTCCCTCAACTTTCTTTAGGGCCAGAAGAAAATCCTTCCACCATATTCCCATGTACTCAAGGTAGATTGCCATAGTTGCACTTACTTTTTTTTTTTCTTTAGCCCTTTATTCTCCCTGAAACTACAGCAACCTTAGTGATCTCTTCATAGTTACTTATTTTTCTTTGATCTTATTATATCATTCTACCAAATTTTCTGAACAAAAATCTGTCCTTGATAAGAAATCTTACAGCAGAAAAGGCAGCTAAATATTAGAAAAAATTTAATAGGCCCAGATAAGAAAATCTTGTTTACTAAACTAAATTTCTTAAAGATCCAGCATTATTAGAAATGGAAATTATTAGAACAAGACTCTGAACATAAGTGAGCAATAGGAAGACAGTGAGCACAGCCATTTAAGCAGCATTATTATAGGCTCCTCTTCATATCTGTACTTATAACCTTCCTTGAATTCAAGCTATTGCAGCTTCACTTGATAGGGTAAATGTTACATGACAATTCTATTATCATTTAAAATACTGGGTTTCTATCTAAAAAAAGAAACAGGGAATTAATTACATACTTTATTTTTAACCAGAGCTACTCCTCAATCTTTAAAAAGCAATTGTGGAAGCCAGCATGGTGACACACACCTAGAAGCCCAGCAGGAGAAAGACTGAGACAGGAGACAAGAGGGTTTCAGGCAAACATGGACTTTGTACTTAAAGCTTATCTCAAAAATACAAAATGAAATACAAGACAAAAGGTAACTGTGCCTTTGCCAATTTAGTCTAAAAATTTTAACAGATCGGGTACCACTTATCCTAACAAAGAAGGGAAATAATAAAACTAAATAGTGTATTAAATTGATCATAAACTTACTTCTTGTACTCAATACAGTGTGAGGAAATAATTCTTGAAGTTAATTATATCTAGAAACAAAGTAAATTGTTGTTTAGAATGAATATTAATGCATAATAAAATGTCAAAACCATGTATGTTTATTGTTTTATTTTAAAAGATTAATTTGTTTAATAAAAGAAGTACAAATATGTTAAGAAAGATGGAAAATATATGAGGTGGAGAAAGAAGAATTTTGTATTAGCTTGCTATTTAAAGATAATTAGTATTTGCATTTAGTTATTTGAAAAATATTTTTACTTATTCGTTTGAGAGAGATAGGTACAAAGAATGGGTATGCCAGGACCTTCTGACACATGTACCATTTTGTGCATCTGGCTTTATGTATGTACAGGGGACTCAAACCCAGGGCATCAGGCTTTGCAAACAAGGACCTTTAACCACTGGGCCATCTCTTCAGCTCAGTGTTTGTATTTTGGATTAAAATCACCTGTCATTTCTAAACAGAATTAAAAAAAAATCAGTGGATGAAATTACATCTATCTATCCATCTATCTATTGACATACACACACACACACACACACACACACACAAACACACACATGAATACATAGATATATCCATATACACACACAATATGTATATGTTTCTTTCTTCTATTTAGTTATTTGAAAGACAGAGAACTCCAGATGCATGTACTGCCTTGTACATATTACTTACATAGGCACTGGAGTACTAAGCCTGGGTTCTTAGGCTTTGCAAACAAGTGCCTTAACCACTAAGCCATCTCTCCAGCCCAATATATTGTTTTATTTAATGCATTGTTTTTAAGATGTTGAGTTTATTTTATTATTTTTCATGATCAACATTAAAGAGTTAGTATAATAGTTACCTTTGCATTGCTTTATGAGGAAAGGCTTTATTTACAGCTTATAGTTTCAAGGAGACATTTCATCATAGTGATGAAAGCGTGGCAGGGCATCACATCTTGTCACGTTAGCTGGAAGGAAGCTGCCCAAGTGAGCTTGTGAGCTAGCACTGGCAAGCAGGGCTGGGCTATGTCCCAAAGCCCGCTCCTTGTGACACACCAGCTGGGGACTTAGTATGTCACTCTGGCAAAAGCACATGAGGCTACAGGGGACATTCTTACATTCAAACACCACATTCTTCCAACAACTCTTCCAAAAAAGTTCTGCTCTCCTGATTTTACAGATACAAAAAGTGATGTTTAAAAAGATGATTTAATGTAGCCAAGTTTAGAAAGGTAGAGAGTAGCTCTTGCAGATAGCTGGTGTTTTTGCATAATCATATTTGTAGGCCCTTATGCCAAGTACACAAATATAAGGCTTATCTTAGGGTACTGTGTCTCCTACCTCAGTTCCAGTGGTTTAGACAGGGTTGGATCATTCTCTGACTTTTGGGTCTACACATGGTTCAGATATGGACTTTCAGATACAGGATTCTACATTTTCACAGTTGGTGTCAGAGACAGTCATATGACCTACACAGATTCACACCCCACCATCGCCACAAGTCTTGACTTCATTGCTTATTCATAATCTGAGTCCTAACCCTGTGTTTTCATATAGACTTCCAACTCCTGACTTTCAATATGCCTTCAAGGATTTTGGATTTGGTCCAATCTTCCTTAAGGCCAAGCCTGAGGCTGTTAATAAACACCTAATTTTAAATGAGAACTTTGAGCATCTATTTAAATCTTGCCTAAAATCTTCCTGCAAAATAGTTTTACAGGCCTTTTAAAAGGTAGCTGTGGATCAGTGTGGCTAAAACAAGGTGAGAAAGCCCAACAGAGGACAACTCTAGTTTGTACTGAAGGAGAGATCAAGCATACGCAGTAGTAGTCCTCATTGATAAAAGCATTCATAATTAACTCTTGACTACCAGTAATTTTATGTTATATATGTCAACTACAATAAAACTCATATTGTGTTCATGGTTTAGGTACAAGAAATCATTTTATTCATGTGTATGTGTATATGTATATATGGTGATATCTATTTATGTGTGTGTGTGTGTGTGCATGCCTGTTTATGTATAAGTATATGTATAAGTGTGCATGTATAAGTGTGGGTGTGGGTGTGCCACAGTGTGTGCATGTGTGGAGGTCAGAGTATATATTGTTTTTATTTACCACCTTCTTTGAGTCAGAATCTTTCATTGTTTATAGATTCCTCTGTTTGCAAGGCTAATTGGCCAGTTTTCTTCTGACGGATGTTTTTGTCTCTGTCCTAAACCTTCTGGGATTACAGATCATGGCACTGTAATATCCAGCTCTTACATGGGTTTTGGAGATCCAAACCCATCAAGCTGATGCTTGTGTTACAAACACTTTTATTTACTGAGACTTCTTCCCAGACTCTGATGCCATCAATCTTTTCAAACATACATAGTGATTTAAAAGTATCAAGTTATACAGATCATCCCAGACATACTAGGAGATCTGGATCATGGTAGCCCTTTAAACATATAACAAGATTCTGGCAGTAAAGTGGACAAAACCTCAATCTCAAAAACAGTTGGTAAAGTTACAAGATGCAATATTTGTGATGGTTGCATTCCAAAATTTTAAACCTAAGAAGAAATAAGGGACTGAAAAGGGAAAATTGAAGCAGCAATTATTTAGTGTAGTCTTTTGAATATATAGTAACAGCAATTTCTTTCTGAGATTAAGCACAATTTGCCTGTGTTTACATTATCAAAAACTGAGAAATTATTTTATATTGATTGAAAATTTATAATTGATTTCTAGAGGCTCTCTGTTGAGATTTCCCCCCAAATACTGGTTTGGAGAATGTTCTGTTATATTTATATATTTAATAAATGTTGTATTCTATTATCAAAGTATCAGACTACATTTTTATTCATAAGAATATGAATTCATGGGGATAGGGAGATGGCTCAGTGCATAAAGTCTTGCTGCGCAAGTGTGAGAACCTGAGTTGGATCCCAGCATTCACATAAATGCAGTGCATGGTGGCCAACCTGTGCTTCGGAGGTGGGAACAGCTCATCTCTGGACCAACTTATCTAGCTATACCAGATGAAAACAGTGAGGTTTGGGTTCAAGTGAGAGACCTTAATTCAGTACATAAAGTAGAATTATCCAGGAAAGTAAGTGTTAACTTCTGACCTACACACACACACACACACACACACACACACACACTCTCACATTCACCCACATCCATCCACTCACATCCCTACAGACAGCACATATGTATGTCCACAAACATGTGAGCATGTATATACACATTCACCCACAATTCCCATAAACATACACAGAAAAAAATTGTAAATATATAAGAAATAGGGCACATTGGTATATTCTTTTATGATACAACCTGAACAAACTATCAAAAACAGCTGATTCTTTTATTAAAGTACATATATACAGTTTGATTAAGAAGGTTTTAAAATAGATCCCCTACATGTTGCTATATTTTCAACAAATTGACCTGTTACAGAGTAAATTTAGACTCTTTAAATTGCAGTGTTTAGATTTAAATAGTTTTTCTCCCTTAGTGTTTGCCATTTTCTTATATTTATCTTAAGGGAAGCTTAGGCTTTTGTTGAAAGGGTTAACATTCTTCCATTAAAAGTATACATTTAATATGTAAGTATATTGATGCTCATTGGCAAAATCACAGTAAGAATGATCTTGCTTTATGTACCAGTTATAGGTTTAATATCATTATACTGCATGCAATATTAGTTTTTATTAGTCACTATTAACAAGATGCTTTCTACTTGAATTCTCATTTACTTGTTCAATGCAAAAATTATCTTTGTAAAAGAGAAAAACACATCTTCAAGTGTCAGCTATATTAAATTAAAGAACTGTTTACCCTTCCTAAGAAAAGCATATGTATCTAAATAGGCATCTTTTACCGTTTGCATAGTAGATTGGAAATTAGCATTTTTGTTCATTTTCCCATGTATGCACAGTGCCTGGAAGAGTAATACTCCATGCATATCAGATCAGCCAGCCTACAATTTTTGTGCAATATATTATTTGGCAATCTAAAATTTGTAA